>NW_017672241.1:92561-117386 GCF_001879085.1 Nicotiana attenuata | reverse complement strand
ATATAGCTAAGACCATCTAACTCCCCGACAACGGCGCCAAAAATTGATCGGCTCCAAGCCTACACTACTATTGAGTAGCGAGGGTGGTCGATACAGTTTTAACCCAACTACGTCGGGATCGCATCCACAGGGAGTTAATGATTGGAATTAAGTTTATATCTAAGCTAGATGCGGGCTTTGAGTCTAATTACACTTCCACAAGTTTGGGCTTGATTTCTACTTCTAACATTACTCTAAAGATTGCAATGATTAAAACTAAGGACAATATTTTTGTTGTTGATTTTCAAATGGCTAAAAAGATTAGGGTCGTGACTTCTACCTTGGTGGATATCCAACGGGTAGAAAGAATCTAGGACAAGCTTGATTAGTTGGGGTCGTAATATAGCTATCACACCCGGGTACTCACTTATACCTCTAGGTAGTATGAGTGATTTTGCCCAATTTGGCTTTCTCAAGTCCAAATGGGTATTCATCCAATTCAAGTGATATTAGCTCAAGAAGGATATTACTATCTCTAGGTTTAACCCTTTAATTGGGGCTATCAATTTCTTGAGTTCACCCCAATTCCTTGTTAGCCTAGTTTTCCTAGACCTAGTCCCACTTTCTCAAGTAGAGACTAAGTCATAAAGGCATGAATCCATGTTGGCAACCATTAATTCTACAGTTCTAGCAAGAACTAGGCTAAATATCACTAACACATTCACACAAAAAAAGGGCAGCCCGGTGCACTAAGCTCCCACTATGCCCGGGGTCCGAGGAAGGTCCGGACCACATGGGTCTATCATACGCAACCTTACCCTGCATTTCTGCAAGAGATTGTTTTCATGGCTCGAACCCATTCACAAAAAATACCCATCAAATGCCCACACTAGGGTTGGGTCACAACCCTAGCTATGGGTTTGGCTACTCATGGAAATAATAGAAATTAAAGATAAAATGAAGGTAAAATTCATAATACTAGAGTAAAGGATGAAAATCTAATGTTAACAGATGAATCTTGCCCAAAACAAAAAACTCAGCCGTCTCAGGTGCTCCTCTAATACCTCACATAACCTAAAAATGAAAAAAAGTTCTATAATACTAAGCTAAAAATATCTGACAAAAATACCCCTGCGGAGGTTGTGCGGCCGCATAATTATGAATGCGGCCGCGCTCTTGCTTTCGCGGCAGCACAATTCTGAGTGCGGTCCGTGTTCTTCAATTTTGGATCTGGGTTGAGCTGAGCTTTTGCGAACCATAATTTTGATCGCGGCAGCACAAGGGACTTCTGCGGCTGCACAATTCTGACGAGGACCGCGCTTCTCTCTTTTGAAAATGGTAAGCTCTTAGAACCTCAGTCATCGCGGTCTGCATAATTTCAATCGCGGCCGCACAGGGACTTTCGCAGCCGCACATTTTTGGTGCGGTCCGTGCTCGTCTTTTAGCCCAAAAGTCACACTCTGAATCTCCCTTATGTGGACCGCGTAATTATACTTGCGGCCGCATCATGGCTTTCGCGGCCGCACAATATTTGTGCGGTCTGAGCTTCAGAACTCTTTTCCCAACCTTGGTTTTTGTTCAACTTTTGACTCCTTTGTGACTTGATTATGGTTCCTTTGGCTCATTTTGAAAAATTGCTGCAAGCAAGCATATTTCATTAGTTTCCGGGAATACCTTCAAGTATTTTTGGCCTAAAACACAAGTAAAAGAGAGCAAATAATAGGTTAAAATCCCTACTTATCAAGCACATGCAAGAACACAATACACATACCTCCAAGTTATATTTAGATTACAACAGCCCTCAATGGCAAGACAACACCATAGAAGTGACTTAAGCTAATCCAAGTATTATCTTATAGTTAATCATCCTAACAACTTAACCAGCACACAAGAAAGCTTAAGAACAACTAGTAGGTTGTTATACACACCTTAGCCAGTAGCAACAACTTGAAATTTCACCCAAACACAGCCCACAACTATCCTCAATGACAACACAACCTCAAAGAGGTGTTGTTCTTCACTAGAACTAACTTTTGATACTGAAATATAGTGTAATCCATTTGCAAGACTTGAAATAACCTAGGGTTGATATGAAAACCACGAGAGAGTATTTTAACGAACTTAAACCACTTAGAACAACCTCCCACACGAGCTGGAACCACCCAAAAATCAGCAACAACAAGAAGAACAAGAAACTTACTAGCGCGACGGGATTCCCGACACTTGATTTGTGTTGTTTGCCCTTTGTTTGGGTCTTGGATCATGAGAGAACCTTGAGAGAGTGTTTTTAGTTGTCTAGGATCTGAAGATACTGAAAAGAACGAGTTAAAACGGGGTTGAGGCATCTTATATATATCAATATATCTCAACGCCAATGTGGGTCCCATAGAGAGCTGCTTGGCGCAGTATCGTGAAAACGCAAATATCACTCTCCTACGGTGTTGTATCGACAAACTATTTAATACGTTAGAAAATAGAGTCGTAGATATTCAATTTGGTAGGTAGATCACCCCATAAATCAAAGTATATTTGGAGAAAGCTCATCTACATTTGACGTAACTTTTAGCACATTTATGAAAGTAACTTGTGATGACCTTTGCCAACTTTTGTTCCACAACTCGCTTGACTTAAAAACGTGACACACGACTATCATGCAACTAAAATAACTCATAATATAACCTCCTTATCATATTAAGCTCCCTAGTCTCACCCCAATAGTACATGTTATAACATTCCAAACGTGTCGACTTTCGACGAAACTTATTTTCTACAATTCGTTTAGCATCTAAGATTTCCAACCCTCTTGGTACTTGTTATTCCCGATATTAAATATTTTAACCTCCAAGGTAACATGATTAACTTACTATATGTACTTTCGAAGACGATCTCATTTTTGAGCTTACATCAATTGACTTACGACGTACTCTCACGTACGAAAACATGGGGTGTAACATCATTCCCCCCTTTGGAACATTCGTCCTCGAATGTTGACTGATACGTTTATTAGTCTCATAACCTATACCTCTTACGAATACTTTAATATTGTCCTTTACATCTAGGAAATTATTCTATAAATAAATCCAAAGGCCAGGGTATTCCCCCCTTTAGGCCTCTTTATCGTACCACGACCTGTGGTCGGAATTCTTTCAATCTTGTAACTGTTGTTACCTTCTATCATATAGCCTGCATGACTATGTCCTTGTATGTGAGCCTATGTGACTCTTCTCTCCTTTTTCCTCCAGATTTTAGCCAATCTCCAGGCCTCACTTTGGGAACATATACAGAACTTGACAAGCTGTCCCTTTGGCATCTATAGGTGTACTAAAAATCTTCGCTCGGCACTTTGTCGAACTTACGACTATTGCTATGTTTTGTTTCATAGCCTCAGCTATCTATCCTTATGGTTTTACTACAACTAGGTAGGTCAAACTATACCATAACACTTAGTTCATTTTATGATTACCGTGGTCTGCTATCCAACTTCAGGTTACTCTCTCGCTGCTTATCCTATATGTACAAATCTAAGTCCTTTAATGTTTCCTCATTACTGTTCATCTTAATAATGACGGCATAATCTCATCTCATACTTCGTAACTTTTATACACCCATTATTGATTCGCCTTAATGTTGATCCATAATCTACCACTAATAACTTGAAACCTCTTACGTAATACATTGTCACTAAGACTCACGTCGCATCGGGGAACATTTAAAGTGATTTGCCTGATCCACCTAGGGATGATACTATACTTCAAAAACCGTATTTCATAGCATCCCAATGTGATTCATCTTATGGGGGTATTCTACTCCCGTGCAGTTTATGAAATCCCTTTTCTCAAAATCATTACTCAATCAAAGGCTTAAACGTCATCCTCTTATCTACCACCAATACACCCTTATTCTACTACAAGGACAGCATTTCATATCTTCTAAATGCTCCTAGTCTTAGACTCCTCTAATTTCATTCAGGCTATTCTGAGCTTTCTCTAACTTATGAAAACCGTTAGCTCTCTTGTTTTATGGGCTTAATCCCGAGGCCTTACTTGTTATTGTCACCTTCTTACCCACCTTTTGTTATCCTTACTCCTATATACCTAAAACCTCATCGCATTACCATACTCTAGCTTGAAACCTACACATATCGATTTATACTACTCGCAACCTTCCTTTAACTTGCTAGAACCATTGTTTTCCTTTTGTGACTTCTTACTTGTCTTTAAATGTAAGCAGTTACTTTTCCTGGTCGTTTTGCCACTTGTTGCATGAATACTTGGATTGTATTATTACCCATGAATACTGTAATTTCCTATACCTTATATGATCTCAAACATCACCTTTGATTTTTTTTGTCATTCATTGGCGACGATAGGTGCCACTTTCTTATGGAGTATATACAATATTGTAGTGAGACTGTTGTTACAAGACCACTTCTTCTTCAAGTTACTATGCTTAAGTTGAAGCCTTCTTTCTTATTTTCTCAGCTAGTCTTTCTTTGCAGTACTTAAGGGAGACTCTTTGAATCATGTAAAGCTGCGAGCTTATACATCGTATACCCGACAAAATTTTTGATGTTCTTGCTCGCCTATAATTATTCTTAGTTACTTACCTCCACGCTCTTATGCTCGTAGGTTTGCTTCTGAACTGAAAATTTTTTTACTGTCTTCCCAGTAGCACTCTCTTTTATTTTCGTAACACTTATGTGGTACCTTTAATTACCCCAAATCCTATCTAAATATTTCTCAAGGATTACGATATCATATCTGCGAGACTGGATTCACTCTGTTGGGGTTAACTATGTTTATCTTGCACAATCTGCATGATTTGTCTGTATCCTCTTGTCTAGCCATAACTAGGATCTTCCTTAATCAACCACTAACTACTCGTTGGTCCCTTATCATATCTATATTTTGCGTAATCTCTCTTGGGTTATGTCATTTGTCTTAACTTACCCCTCGCACTAGCTCCTTATGTATAGTGTTCATTTGCACTTATTTATCAATAAGATCTAGTGCTGGAACCCTTACTGCCTCTCCCCGCATCGTGCTTGCATAATGATCTGGAGTCGTATCATATCTGTAGAATCTGAATAAATGCAATCTCATTCCTTTCGCCTTTCTCACAACATTCTTCCTTTACTATTCCATAATTACCTAAACCACTTAACTCCGACTTAATACCACATCACACCATCTTCCCCCCTTTCAGGGGCGTACTAAGATATAATGCTATGAAGATTTACCTATAAATGTTTTACCTCTTCATCTTTGGAGTCATTTGACAACTTCATTGACTCTTACTCACCTTACGGTAACCCTTCTGTACCAAGGATAATTGAATTTCTTACGCACGAGGCTGACACCTAGTGTAATTGGCACACTTATTCGCTTATGCTTGACTCTTCTCACAATGTTTTCTTTAGTCAAGCGTCTTCCTGAATGAACTTTAAAGGTTATTCTTCTGTTGTCCATTCTATTATTGTCGAACGCGATCTCTAAAATTCTCACGATGTCGACTATTTTCAAATCTTCCGATCCCCAATTCATGTTTAGTGTATCTTGTTCACTAGCCCATACTGATTTTTATTGCTCCGGGGTCTACCTTTTCCTTCTAGTAATCACGTTGGAGTCGCCAACTTATTTGTCGAAATGAGGATATGACTTTAGGGCTTATACTCTTGTATTGTCTCAAGGCCTGTCTCCTCTTATCTTTTCCTTCACTTGACTATAAACTCTGTCATTCTGTCATATTTTGATTTATCATTATCATCCAATTATCACATCTTACTCATAATACTTCATTTACCCTTTTCTTATTCTGCAACTAATATTTCTGTCTATCACTTTATTCTGGAAACCTCAACAAAACATTCTTTCACTTTTAGCTTCCCTTGCTTCATCTCACTGCTCTTCGGGACACCTAACATTCTCTCTCCTTTTTTTTACTAGGGACGGGAATCATACTAAGGTAAATATTTATCCCTTCTAGGATTCCAGTACCTATCATTAGAATTTAATGAACATGCTAGTATTCATGTCTAACTGTACTATTCGAGAGTGCACCATCTGGGTGCCTCACAAGGAGAACTATTACCACAATTGCACTATCCTTCAGAAATGTTAGCTAATGATAACAATCCATCCACAATTTTGGGTTACTCTAACCCCAAGTGTATCCTGATCTCCCATCCTTCTCTTAAACTATATCTGTTAGCTCCCATATGGCATAATTGAGATGGGTGTGATCAATTGTATATATCTTTGTTACTATTGAAAGTAACTCAAAATATTTATATTTCTCTGCCCGAATTGTAAATACTCATAATCTTCACTAACTAGGACGTCGTACCCTTTTGTACCTTCCTTCTTTTACTTGTTGAAACTTGTATCTACCTTCTGATTCTCTTATTGTTTTTTACCGTATGGGTGGATATATATTCATGCCTTAGGGCTCCTTATCAAGAAACTTACACGTCTTTGTACGCACATAATCTACTGAAGACCTTACATTTACTCATCATAAACATGATGCAAAATCGAGTTCCACTGACTCTACTCTTCTACAACCACATTCAATCTCTTACCAACTGTCTTTGTGGATGTAGGTATCGTTGTATTATGAATAAAGTTGAATTTAGGAGTTTGAATTCTTACAACTAAGCTCTACCACACGATCTAGAGTAAGAAGAAAGAGTGACAGTCCTAAATGTCCTCTAGCCTCCCGTTTATAAGTGTGGTGCACAACACACCTATAAAAAAGACTCTACTAGACACGGCTTGTAGACTCCCTAGAACAGAATTGATGTGATACCACTTCTGTCATGACCCAAACCGCAGGGCCGCGACGGGCACCTGGTACCTTACTCAACCGAGTAACAACATAACATATCTTTATTATCACACCATCATGGGTAAAGGGCCAGAAGGGCCATCATGAGATAACCAGAATAAAATATAAGAGAATTCTATACATACGACGACCCAACATAATATGGAAACTTATACATGTGACATACAGGCCTATAAGGCCGACAAGATCATTTGTATGCTCAAAACATAGGCCGACAAGGCCATACAAGTATCCATATACATGACATCCGTCTACAAGCCTCTAAGAGTACATAAACATCATAAACATTGGGACAGGGCCCCGCCATACCAATCAATACATGTCCAAATCATACTGACCAAATAGGCAACTCCGAAGCAAGTGGAGTGCACCAACACCTTCCGCTGAGCTGATAGCCTACTAGGAGGACCATCAACCTGTCTATCGGGACCTGCGGGCATAAAACGCAGTGTCCCCAGGCAAAAGGGACATCATTATGAATAAAGTACCAAGTATATAAGGCAGGAAAGCATAAATAAGAACAATATTGTAAAGAGAGATATAAGAGAAACAACCTGTAGCATCTGAGTGCCTTTGAGGGCTACGGACATGAAATTAATGATACATATATATATACATACACACATAAACGTTTTAAAACATACCCCTCTGTGGGCATCATCATCATTATATCGTACCCGGCCTCGAAGAGGACTGGGTAAAAACATACCCGACCATCATAAGACTCGGTAGAATCGTACCCGTCCAAGTGGAGCTCCGTAAACTCAACTGATCAGTGGTTGCACAATAGGTGTCGTACCCGGCCTACTATAGCGCGGCTTAGTAGAGTAAAATAGATACTATATATAATGCATGCTGGACTCATGGAATCACGTTCTAAACCTTTCGCAGTGACATAAGGTCATTGCACCTTCAATTAACATTATAGACATCCATAACATCAATATGAACCTCACTAGGGTTCAAGGATCATACGTACTTGCTTAGAATAACTTTATTAGGAAAGAACAACACGGACAACCTTAGTTTCTAGTAGTACATCCGTTATGAAATAGCGTATCGTTTACATTCGTTTCACTTTAGATCATGCCAAAAGAAATTAGGAAGTGCCTTAACATACCTTAACTCCTTTAAGTCCTTAATACCTTCCAAGCAATTCTTCAAACAACTCAACTCAATCTACCATAGCATAAGGAGATTCAAAATCAGTGCTCAGTAAAGGCTAAGTTCGCAACTTAAACCAGTAGCTCCTTTATGTAAATTTGGGCAGCATCTCCCCTGTAACAAGGGTCTCCTCCAATACCATATACTAACAACAAATACAAGAGAAATCCAGCAACATATAAATATCAATAACAAGATACCATATAACAACAACAAGTCACAAGTACTTCACGACGAGCGGCAAGCTCCGACTGGAATCCGCATAACCCATATCACCCCTTATAGACTTCTTACATGAACTTAACAGCATCATTAACATGATAATGAAGTCACTCATCAATGATTCTATCCTTTTACCATATATTTATAAAAAAGAAAACAATCCACAACTCCAATTATCTTCAATTAGCATCTTTATTCACTAGTTCATGTCTAGTCCATCCATTGAACTTAATCAACATCAAGATAACCTTAAGCACATGAAAGAAAACAATACACATATCTCCTACAGTAGATTCAAGTCTAAATCCAAGTTATATTTAGCTTACAACAGCCCTCAATGGCAATACATCACCATAGAAGTGACTTAAGCTAATCCAAGTATTATCTTATAGTTTATCATCCTAACAACGTAACCAACATACAAGAAAGATTAAGCACAATTAGTAGGATGTTATACTCAACTTAACCAGTAGCAACAACTTGAAATTTCAGCCAAACACAGCCCACAACTATCCTCAATGACAACACAACCTCAAAGAGGTGTTGTTCTTCACTAGAACTAACTTTTGATGCTGAAATATGGTGTAATCCATTTGCAAGACTTGAAATAACCTAGGGTTGATATGAAAACCATGGGAGAGTATTTTGACGAACTTAAACCACTTAAAACATCCTCCCACACGAGCTGGAACCACCCAAAAATCAGAAACAACAAGAAGAACAAGAAACTTACTAGCGCGATGGGATTCCCGACACTTGATTTGTGTTGTTTGCCCTTTGTTTAGGTCTTGGATCATGAGAGAACCTTGAGAGAGTATTTCTAGGTGTATAGCTCTGAAGATACTGAAAAAGAATGAGTTAAAACAGGGTTGAGGTGTCTTATATATATCAATATATCACAACCGCCTATGTGGGTCCCATAGAGAGCTGCTTGGCGTAGTCTCGCAAAAATACAAATATTTCTCTACACCGATGTCATATCAACAAACGGTTCAATTCTTTAGAAACTAGACTCATAAACATTCAATTTCTTAGGTAGAACACCTCGTAATTCCAAGTATATTTGGAGAAAAGCTCATCTACATTTGACCTAATTTTCGGCACATTTATGAATGTAACTTGTGATGACCTTTGCCAACTTTTGATCCACAACTCGCTTGACTTTAAAACGTAACACAGGACTATCATACGACTAAAATAACTTATAACATAACCTCCTTATCATTTTAATCACCCTGGTCTCACCCCAAAAGTACATGTTATAACATTCCAAATACATCGACTTTCGACGAAACTTATTTTCTTCAATTCATTTAGCATCTAAGCTTTCCAACCCTCTTGGTACTTGTTATTCATAATATTAAATATTTGTAACATCCAAGGTGACATGATTAACTTACTTTATGTACTTTCCAAGACGATCTCATTTTCGAGCTTACATCAATGGACTCACGACGTACTCTCACGTATGAAAACATGGGGTGTAATATCTTTTAACCATTTTGCCACCACTAGTTAAAACTATAATGAGAAATCATCGATATTAATAGTAAAGACTGCATAATAATTCAATACTATTATCTCAAGGACTGGTTATACAAGTCACGAGCCACTATGATTTAGATTTACGAACCTGATGTGAAGAATAAATACGGTATCTGTTTGAAGTTTTCATAAATAGAACGAAGCCCTAAAATACCATGAACAAGAGGTAGCTTGAATTTGAAATGCCAGTATGTCTTCAATGCAAGGCTTCGTCTTCCATAGCTACTCAGCTCCAAGATCTACATGCAAGGTGTAGAAGTATAATATGAGTACAACCGACCACATGTACTCAATAAGTATCTTGACTATCCTTGGTGAAGTAGTGATGAGGTTTTTAAGTCAAAAGACACTTAATTGCATAGCCTATGCAGCTCAATAACATGTACAATATAGAGAAATATTCCAAAAAATATAATTACAGAATAAAGGATATCAGCAGTTAAGGTGCATAGCAGGGTAGGGGTAACAAGCAACTCTATTCCAAGCAAATACAACTTGCATCAACCCTGTTCACAAAGAGATATGCATTAAATAATGTCTGATCTTAAATACTCATATATTCCTTGTAACGACCCGCCGATCGTTTTGTGTATTTGATCTTCATTTCCCTATTTGATGCCCTATATGTGTATTTGTTATTATGTGACTTGCGGGGATGATTGGTTTGATTTTGGGAAGGTTTTAGATCGAATTGGAACACTTAGTTTCAAGGTTGGAAGCTTAAGTTATAAGAGTTGACCGGTGTTTGACTTCTATATAAACGACCCGGAATGGTATTTTGATGGTTCCAATAGATTTGTATGGTGATTTTGGACTTAGGCGTATGTCTGAATTTGAATTTGGAGGTTCCTAGGTTGATTTGGCTCTATTCGCTGAATGTTAGAAATTTAAAGGTTTGGAAGGTTCATAGGTTTGAAATTTAAGGTCATTCTGAGTTGTTTAAACGTGTTTCGGCATGAGTGTTGAAAGTTTGGAAGTTAGTTAGTTCATTAAGCTTGAATTGAGGTCTGATTTATGGTTTTAATGTTATTCTATGTGATTTGAGGCCTCGAATAAGTTCGTGTTATGTTTTGGAATTAATTGGTATGATTGGACAGAGTCCCGGGGCCCTCGGGTGTGTTTCGAAACAATTTCGGATTGTTTTGGTGTTATAGTAGCACTTCGGATTCTGGTGTTTTCGCAGCAGCGAGTTTGGGTCTGCAGATGCGAAAAGGGGGGATGCAGATACGAAGGAAATAGGAAGCAGCATTATCCGTAGGTGCAGAACTTTGGGCGCGGGTACGCTAGTTTGGATGCAGAAGCGACTTCGCATAAGCGAGAATAGTATCAGAGAAGCAGAGGGTTAGGGAGTCACTGGACTTTGCAGATGCGAGAGTGGGATCGCAAAAGCGGTATTGCAGATGCGATGGGATGGTCCGCAAAAGCAAAAATCACTGGGCAAAGTGTTTTAATTGAAGGTTTTACTTATTTTATAATATTTTGAGATTTAAAGACCGAATTAAGGCAATGTTTTAGACAATTTTCACCCCCCTTGGATTGGGTAAGTGTTCTTCGCTCGGATTTGATTATTGTTCATGACTCCAACCTTGAATTTGGCTATTGATTGGTTAATCAAAGTGAGAAAATTGGGAATTTTGGAAAAAAATATTCCAAAATAAAAAAAATAGAGATTTGAACCCCGATTCGGAGTCGAATTTGGATAAAACTTGCATATTTGAACTCGTATTCGAATGTGTACTCGAGATTTCTAATTTTTATCGGGTTCCGAGAGGCGGGCCCGGGGGTGACTTTTTGATATTTTATAAAGATCGAAGATTTCTTACTTGAAATCGATTTCAATAGCCGTATTTGAGGTTATTGAGTTATTTTTCGCTATATTTGACCGTTTCGGAGGCTGATTCGAGAGGCAGGGGATTTTTAGAGTATTGATTTGCCTTGTTTGAGGTAAGTGTCTTGCCTAATATTGCATAGGGGAATACCCCTTATGATTTGGCCTTAATTATTATTCGTGTTATATGGAAAGAGACGTGTACATGAGGTGACAAGCGCGTGCATGGGCGCTATGTGTGGCTTATGACTAGATTAGACCTTAGGCTATTAAAATGCCTTAATTTGGAAATGTTCTCTTTATGAAACATGCTTACTCACTTTGTGACTACATGCTTATAATATTTCAATTGAATTAGCCGTAGTCATGATTTATATGTTAAACACCCGTCCACATATTAATTGTTGTCATACCCTTGTGCACCTTGTTGATAAATTGTGAGCTTATATTTGATGAAACTTGACATTATTACTTTGTGATAATTGTGACACATGCGGACATGCTGGCGGATTTTTGGGGTTTTGGCACGAGGTTTTTGCCGTGCGATTATGATAGTCATTGTGACAGTTCTGAGCGATACAGATGGATATTGTTATCATGTCAGGGCTGAGTGACGCAGATGGATATTGTTATTGTGTTAGAGAAAAGCGACACAGATGGATATTGTTGTTGTGTCAGGGCGTAGTAATACAGATGGATATTGTTATCATATCAGGGCGGAGCGATACAAATGGATATTGTTATTGTGTCAGGGCAGAGCGATAGTTTTAGATGTTGTTATTTTGTCAGGGCGGAGCGATACAGATGGATATTATTATTGTGATACGAGGTATCATATGTTTGTGTTTCTATTTGATGACATTTTGTCAAGCTGAGCCTTTACTTGCATTGAGTTTTTATCATATGTTCCAAAGAAATTGTTGATATTATTTTCTATTATACATTCTATTGCCAGTCTTTGATATATTGTACAGATTATTTGACTAGTGAGTATCAAATGACTTGAACCTCGTCACTACTTTACTGAGGTTAGTCTTGATACTTATTGGTACCGATCGTAGTGTACTCATACTATACTTCTACATATTTTTTGCAGATTTAGGTGTTGGAGGCAGCGGACCTAGGCAGTGAGGCTTACCTTGACCGCGAGGATTCAAGATAGACCTGCATGACCGGCGCATTCTCTTGGAGTCCCTTCCCTATATTTATGTTGTTATTTTCATATTCATACAGTATTATAATTTGATACATCCTTATGTATTCAATCAGAGCTTATGACTCTGCTACCTAATTTTGGTGAAATGTTTGAGTATTGCCATTGCTAATGTTAACTCTATTTTCTGCCTTCATATTAAACTCTACCGTATTATATCAAATTTTGCTAATTTAAATGATGTTAAGTGATTGGCTTACCTAGTTTTAGAGACTAGGTGTCATCACGACCCCTATGGTGAGATTTGGGTCGTGACAAGTTGGTATCAGAGCTCTAGGTTCATAGGTTCTACGAGTCATAAGCAGGTTTAGTGGAATCTTGTCGATCGGTACAAAGACATTTGTACTTATCTTCGAGAGGCTACCGAACTGTTAGGTAACATCACTTTCCTTCGTTCTTTATCGTGTCAATTTGTTATTCCGAATTTAGAACCTTTACTCTTCTATTATCTCATAGATGGCGACGACACGCTCTACCGGATTAGCTGAGTAGGCACAAGCGCCCCTTATTAGAGCCGCAAGAGGTCGGGGCCGAGGTAGAGGCCAAGGAGCGGCAACAGGTATAGCAGCAACAGTAGTGCTCCAACAGATCTAGTTTAGGATTAGGAGCCCGAGCGGGTTGAGCATGCACTTGAGCAGCCTGTTGCTACACCAGGGCTCCAGGAGACCTTGGCATACTTCATAAGTATGTTTGGCAGTTTGGCCTAGGCAGGGTTAATTCTGGTTGCACCAGCTACTTCACAAGCTAGGGGAGGAGCTCAAACTCCCGCAGCCGCACACCAGAGCAGCTGGCTCATGCTTACCAGACACCGGGTGTTGTGCTGGTGTAGCCAGTAACGGCAGTTCAGCCCAAGGTAGAGCCAATTGTCTCGACTGGGGGACAGAGGAGTTTGGAGAGGTTTCTGAAGTTTCATCCTCCCCAGTTTAGTGGAGGGACTGTTGATACCAATTTTTCCCTATATATTTTTAATAAATACTTTCAAAATAGCATATATATGCATATATAAGCATGCACAAGGTTTTTATAATTTTTCTATATTTTTAAAGATTTTAAATTGATTTATTTCCTTCCCTTTTTTCTCATAAAATCCCCAATAATTATCCCTCAAATAATTGTTGTGGTAATTCAGTCGTCTAAATTCTATATTTATGCCAAAATATTGTTAGAATATTTTAGTGCATTTTTATAATTGCAATTTTTGCATTTTTAAAGCTAATTTGCATATAATTGTAATATTAGCCTTATTAATGTACAATTACGTTTTATATGCATAAAATGATCTTCTATATTTTAAAATGTTAAACATCTATTTTTAAATCATTTTAGTAACAAAATTATTTTTAGAGATCATTTATTATTTATTATAAATTAAATAGGGGAAAATTGGCTATTTAAATTATAGCCAAATTGGCATTTCAATTACAGCCAAAATTGAACCCAACCCCAGCCCAATTTCCTATTACAATACCCGACCCAGACCTTATACACACTTACCCGACCCAGAATCCATTAGATCGTGGCCGTTGATCTTTCAGATCAACGGCCCATATGATTCCTTTCCTTTTTAATTCAAACGACCCCTAACCCTAGCCTCATTTTCCAAACCACGCCGCCTCTGTATTCTCTCATCTCTCAACCACTCAACCTAACCCTAGCTCCTCTCACCCGCCGACCTCCTTCTCCGGTCTTCTCCGGTGACCACCCTTCAACCCCAAGCCTCCAATGGCTCATCCATTGTCTTGCTCATCTTCTCTGAGGCCTTCAAGGGCCCTGGGCCACGCCGACTTGCATTTAGGGTTTGCTCTTTTGGCTTTTCATGGCTACTCCGGTGTGATTTCGAGCAAAATCACACTGTATTTTTTACGATCTTTGAAGTTTCTAAACAGGTTCTTCCATCTCTATTTGGGTTTCTTTTGAAACCCTAATTTTTGTTTGCTTCTCTTAGATCTATGCTATTTTTATTCGATTCAAGTCTGTTCCTTTTATGTTTTACATTGTTCTTGAACCTCTTTTGCAAAAATCATCGATTTCAAGTTGTTTTTACTTTCTTTTGAGTTTTTCGGAACTTCTTCTACACTTCGTTAAACCGATTCTTCATGTTTAAAACTTCTATCTCTTGCTTATTTCAACTGATTCTATGATTTTACTCACTTTTCAACTCGCCTATGTAAAAAACCCTAATTTCTTAGTCCCAACCTTAGGTTTCTGAGTGTCGTTTTGAAAATATGTTCAGTTAATCTGTATGTTCCTATGATTCTGTCATTTTTGCCCTATGTGTGCTTGTTAGGTTTCCTGATTGTGGTTATCCTTGCCTATTGTGTGATTTTGCTCTATTTTTGTTCACCTATGTTTCTGATTCTTCACTTCTCCTACATGTATCATGCTTAGCCTACTAATTCGGACTATGCTCTACATGAATCCCTAATTTTATATGTGATTGTTGTCCTACTCGACCTCTTAGGGTTCTGATTTTTGCTTACCATGTGTTTGTTCTTATAGAGTGGTGCTAAATCAGTGTTATCTCCTATTCTTGCATCCTTGAATCTTTGTGATTGATCTTTCACTAATTCCGCATGTTATTTCTACTGATTTTTACCTTGTAGAATGTTTTCTGACCATATTCTACGGTCAATTATGCTATTAATTGATTGCTCAAATCTTTCCTTGATTGAAGTGTGCTAAACCTGTCCTCTATTACATATTGTGTACTTGTACTAAGCAAAAAATATTTCCTTAATTGGCATGTTTAGCTTTGTACGATTTCCTTCCTTATTTGTTATATGTCTATTACCGTTTGAGGTTAATTCCTCAACTAAAGGGAGTACTTACCTTGATTTCCTAACTGATTGATTCTGAGTTCCTTAATTACTAATGGACTTTGATTTTTACCTTATTTAATACCTGCTTTCGAACTATAAAAACCCTAGTCTTTCATTAACACAAGACACGAACTCTTGGTTCAAAAACTATTTCTCACACCTAAACTTTCTGCTATCTTTTGTACTTCTTGCTACTACTCTAAGTTAGCCGGCTGCAAGCCAAGGCTAACCATTGTGTTCTCTTGTTCTTGCACGCTGCTTACTGTCCTCTTTACTGGTATGTTCTAGTTTCAATTCAAAGTTCCACAACAATATGATTCTCTTATTGTTTCAATTCATCTTGTTTCTAGTTTGCTTCTATTTTTGGTTTTGTTGTGAAACTTGCAGTTGATGTTTACATTATTATGTACTCCCCTTCCTTAAGATCAGTATATTACCCTCTGTTTGTTTCTGAGCATGTCTATACCAATTATCTCTTACTTGTGTGCTTACCATCATATGCTCCATGAATCCCCAAATCACTATCACCCCTGTATGTGATTTTGCTCTTCATGTCTAGTTTTGTGACTATGCCTGGTCGGCTGTTTCCGAGCATGTCTATACCAATTCCTAGACCTTTGCTTGATTATGTGTTTGCAATCAAGTGTTCCATGAATCCCAAACTCCTTGACCCCTGTTTGTGACTACTGGCTATGTATAAACCTGTCCTAAGGTGTTGTGTTTAGACTTCTGTTTATTTCTTCAATATCTTTTCAAACAGTCTCTGTTGTTTTTACTAAATTACTTTCAAACAGACTTTCTGTTTTAATACAGTTTTTCACTAAAAACTTTCAACTTATGTCAATCACTTTCACTCTACTCCTAAGTCAATAAGTTATGCCCCCTCCAGTATGTGTACTGCTGGCATACTGAGGCTGGCCCTTCCACATTGTACTTGTTCAATTTTTGGTTACCAAGTCTAGGTGTAAGCATTGCCCGGGATCCTTGAGATCCTTAGGGAACTTTGATGCACCTAGACTATGTCATTATTTATGGAATTGAGGCATTCGAGGCCATTGGAGGCTTTGATAATCTGGGCCTAATCGAAGGCTCCCTATATAATAGCTTCTTATTTTTCTTATTTACTTATGTAATTCATTCATTGGTCTGTAATAACTCGTAAACAAATATTGGGTATTTAGTGAAAGGGATGGGTAGATGCATGTTTGTGGGGTAATACGGGTAGAAATCATGCTCATAGGACTTTATGTTTAAATCTGATTGCTTTACCAAGTAGAAATCATGCTCATAGGACTTTACGTTTTAATTTGATTACCTTATCAAGTAGAAATCATGTTTATAGGGCTTTACATCTTGTCATGTTTATCTCACCATTCTAGAAATCATGCCTATAGGTTTCAAACAATTCCATAACAGAAATCATATCTGCAATGTCTTAAAATCAGCTTAGCTAATAGATGCCATGCCAATAGGATATAATTTAACCTAGATTCTGTTAAAACAAGTGCTTCTCTGCCTGCAAACCTTTAAAATCAATATCAAAAGTTAGATATCATGCCTATATGGAATAATACTCGAAATTCTTCCTGTCAACCTAAACTAGTCTAAATAAATCATTGAATCCACGTTTAATCATTTCTGGATTAGTTTAATTAAGTATTTCATATTTCCTGAAACAAGTTCTTTAAAGCTGCCTCAATCTATCATTAGATATCATGCCTATAAGTATTACAGAAATCCGTTTCAAAACCTGCTTTGTGTCACTATATAAATGTACTAATCAGTGCTCCGCGTATAGGCAAGCCTTTAGGGCGTTTTTCCAAACTGCAACTCTGAAACTGTTTCTATTGCTTAATGTTTTTTATCCTAACAGGCTTTAAAAATTTTAGGCAACTGCTAGGGTCACTACTCCTGAGTTTATAAAAAAATAAGTTGCTTGTCTTCTGTATATTCACCTAGACATCCTGCCTTAAGATACTGTCTAATAAAAGCCCTTAATTGTGCTTGAGTCATGCTGTTTGTGTGCTTGTTTGAGGGGGGAAATTTTGAGCCTCTAATTGCTCCCTTTTATGTGCTAAAAGTCCTAAGTGTTTTGCTTGTCGCCTTAGAATTTTCACCTTTTAAAACCTTAGGGGTCCATCTAGAACCACCTATAGGTAGAGGTCCTAACTCCCTCCAGGACCATTAAGAAGGGACGGGTAGCAGCACACAATAGAGATTGCTGACCAAACACTCGCTTTTCATGACCAATAAGGGGATGGGAAGGGTAGATAGGGGATATAATGACTACGCGCTAATGTCACGTGTAGCCCCTCATCGAGGAGTGTTTACCGGACATTGTGTGGGGTGATCCTATAGGCTAACTAACCTAGTACCCCTCCTTCACCAAAATTCCGTTTTACTTAAACCTTTGTCTTACAACTTGTCCGAATCTTTATCTTATTACTTGAGTTATCTAACATGCTTTACTTGCAACTTATTTGATCCAACTGTTTATTTGTAATGGACTAATTTGTGGATATAAGTTTGGCCGGAACCCACAGTTGTGGACCAAGAGGGGTGCCTAACACCTTCCCCTCGAGGTTACTTTGAGCCCTTACCCTAATCTCTGGTAATGCAAACCAATCCAAGAGTTAATCACTCTAGGTGACCTAACGCACCATAATCCGTTAGGTGGCGTCTCTTCAAATACCTAATTCCCAAAAGGAAATGAGTCATCACACCCCGTGAATGTCGAAACCCGGACCTCTCTCCGCGAGGAGGGAAAAAAGGGGGTGCGACAGGGACTTCTGATGATGCACAAGGTTTCTTGGATTAGTGTCATCGTATTTTGCGTACCATGGGTTTAGTGGAGTCAAGTGGGGTCGACGTTACTACTTTTCACTTGACGGGGTCGGCATACAAATGGTGGTAGACTTATGAGGCGAGTAGGCCAGCTGGTGCACCACCAATTTACATGGTCCCAATTCTCTAATCTTTTCTTGATGGAGCTTAGACGTGCAGGGACAAGTTGCACAGCGAGTTTGAGCAGTTGCACCAAGGGAGCATGACTGTGTCCGAGTATGCTATGAGGTTTATAGAGTTCTCTCGTCATGCACCTTCTTTGGTTTCCACTAATAGAGGGAGAGTTATTGAGGGACTTGCCTTTAGCCTCAGATTTGGGATGGCACAGGAGTTGGAGACTGAGACTGCATTTCATCAGGCTATGGAGATTGCTAGGATGTTAGAGCGCATCCGCGGTCAGGAGAGGAGGATAGAGAGGCTAAGGAGCCTCATAGTTCTACAAGATTTAGTGGTTTCTACTATACAGCTTAGACCCTTCATGGAAGAGGCTTTGTTAGTCGACTTGTTCAGTCAGCACTTTACATTTCCCGTAGTGCTCCAGCAAGCTATAGATCTTAGAGCACTTGTACCGGACATCTTTTAGTGCACCTTCTGCATGGGGTTCCTACAGCGGTCATTCTAGTTGTGCGGGGCAAACTCAGTACCAACAGCCACGCTTGTAGAGAGGCTATTTAGAGTGTGTTGATACTAGGAACATAGTGAGAGATTGTCCCAGACTTAGAATGGGTGGACCTCAGTATGGTAATCAGGCTATGGGTCCCGCTCTAGTAGCTACTTCACCTGCACAGCCAACTAGAGGTGGAGGACTGTTGGCCCAAGTGAAGGTTAGTTTTGAAGATTGACAAAGAAAGCTCAGGTATGAACCAGATCCATCCCTTGTAGTGCATAAAAAGGGGCAAATTCGAGCATGTGGGATGCACGTGAAGGAGATAAGCTTAACTTGGTGTATTTAATATCTCCTGATCGAAAAGGTTGCATAATTGATAAGGAGAAGGATCCTTACTCAAAGAGAACACTTTCCAAGATAGGGAAGGAGTTAGAAGTTGAGATCAACCAGTTCGTGTGTGATTCAAGTGTGCAAACCTGAAGCTACATGAACCAAATAGAAGAGTCAGTTCCAAGTGTCTATATTTTATTCTAGTTCAATTGTAGTAGGTGTTTTTATATTGTACCTTTCAGCTTTATCTAGAGGCAATTGTAATAGGTACTCAGAGTATTCAAGTTAGAGTTAACTTGTAGTTGTCACAACAGCTAGAGGTTGTTTGCCACAACAGGATTAGAGTTAATCCTAGGTCTACAAAAGTGTTTTGTAAATGCAGTTTTTGGCTTAGTGATTTAGTGGAGAGTTTGGGAAAATCCTACTGGGAAGTAGGTCCTTGTTTTTTTCACCTTTTGAGTCAGGTGTATTCCACGTAAAATACTTGTGTTCTTTACTTTCTGCATTTAATATTTCTGCAATAGTAGGTTAAGGAAGAACCAGGTCCTTCCAAAATCAGTTTAAGCGAAAAATTGGACACCACACAAATCACCCCCCTCTTGTGTGGTATTGAAGTTAAAACATCAATTGGTATCAGAGAGGGTTATCCATGAAGAGGCTAACACCTTAGGAACATATCAAGATGAGCGCACCACCTGGAAACTAGGAAGGGCAATCCATTACTAGGCCTCCACTCTTTAATGGCAAGTACTACTCTTGGTGGAAAAACAGGATGAGAGATCACATCATTGGAGAAGACTATGAGCTATGGGACATTGTCATTGATGGTCCCCTGGCTACCATGAAGAAGAATACTGAAGGAGTAGATGTGCCAAAAACGAGAGTTGATTGCACTGCTGAGGACTTGAGGAAATGGGAGAAGAATGCTAAGGCCAAGAAATGGCTTGTGTGTGGAATTGGTCCAGACGAGTACTACAAAATTCAAAGTTGTACCACTGCTATGGAAATTTGGGACATTTTGCAAGTGGCTCATGAAGGAACACCTCAAGTGAAGAGGTCCAGAGGCACACTGATGTATTCTCAATATGAGAATTTCACTATGAAGGAAGGGGAAACCATCCAGGAGATGTATACAAGGTTCACCACACTAACAAATGAACTTAACTCTCTTGGAAGGGTTATTCTCGAAGAAGACAAAGTTCAGAAGATTTTTACAAGGGTTCTACAATTCTATTGGAAAATAAAAATCACTGCTATTCAGGAATCAAAGAACATTGCCAATCATAAGTTGGATGAGCTAATTGGAAATCTCATTGACTATGAACTTAAAAGGCAAACTATGAAAATGGATGCACCCAAGAAGGAAAGGATCCTGGCACACAGAATCATTGAAGGTGCTGATCTAGAGGAGGATGAAATGGCCATGATCACAAAGGACTTCAAGAAGTACGTAATGAGAGGAAAGGGTCCTTCCAGAAGTGGAACATACAGCAAACCAAGGGTTCCTGAAAACTAAACCAATGAGGGATGTTACAAGTGTGGGAAGACTGATCACCACATCAAAAACTGCCCTCAAATGGGAAATTGAATGGAAGAAGGAAAGAGCTGAACGCAGAAGCAGGAAGAAGGAACAGGTTCATCCCAAGATGAACAAAGGATCAACAAAGGCAATGGTTGTTGCCAGGGGAGAAAGCTCAGATGAGGACTCAGAGGATGAAGATGGAAATGAACAAACACTTATGGACAATGGAGAATCTGATGAGGAATCTGAGGTAAATGTAATTCATCTAAAAGACAAGATTAAATTTTTTTCTAAAGAAAGGCTATCTGAGTTACTCTTGGATTTTATTGATGAATCTGAGGATCTAAATAATGAAAAGGAACAGCTGTCTAAGGAGTGTGTGATTTTGAAAGCTAAGTACAAATATCTGGAACTTAGGGCTAGTGAAAGTGATAGTAGAATGCTGAGTTAGAACCGGGTTCTTGAACTTGACACCACGGTCCTGGAACTTAGATCTGAAAATCTAAAACTAAAATTAGGAACAGGTAAAAAGAAGTTGATCACACACAACTCACATTAGAAGAAAACCTAGGAAAAATGAAAGATGAGTTGTACAAAAGAGATGAGCAGATAAGAGTACTAAAGGAGGATCTAAGCAAGGTCAAGCACGAGCTAGACAGAACCTGTAAATGGAATAGGTCCTCTGATGCACTTTCATGGCTACAAGAACACCATAGTAGCAATAAGATAGGACTTAGCTACAAGACCCCTGCACCTAAGTGGGATACCAAAAGCAAGTACATAACATTTCCTGAGAACAAAATCTGCACACACTGTGGTAAGACTGGTCATTACAAAAGTGAATGTACTGCAAAAGAAAAGGCTAGTCAAAAGAATAAAATATTTGTTCAAGGGAAAAATAAGCTGCCATGATGGGCCAAAAAGAATCTAATTCACCTTTTTGCCTATAGAAAGGGACCCAAACTAGTTTGGGTTCCTAAGTCTAACCCCTGATTTCCTTTTGCAGGTCCAAGTGAAGGGGAGCAGCCAAATATGGTACATGGATAGTGGCTGCTCAGAGCACATGGCAGGAAGCAAGAACCAGTTACTTTCACTTGAGGACCTCAAATGAGGAAATGTATTCTTTGGAAATGGAAAGAAAGGTGAGATCATTGGGGTTGGAAAAGTAGGTAAGACAGACGCTCACTCTATTGAGAATGTCTACTTGATAGATGGCTTGAAATACAGCCTAATCAGTGTATCACAACTATGTGACAGAGGTAACTTGGTAGCATTAACCTCTACCAAATATTTTGTGATAAATCTTACCATTGACAAGATTGTTTTGCAGGGAAAAAGAGTAAACAATATCTATATTGTAGATTTGTCCAGACTTTCAGAAAATGAACTCACTTGCTTAAGTGTGTTGGACAATGATCCCCTCCTTTGGCACAAGAGACTTGGACAGGCAAGTCTGAGTCAACTCAACAAATTAGTCTCCAAGGACCTAGTGATAGGGCTGCCTAACATCAAGTTCAAGGAAGACAAAGTTTGTGAGGCTTGTGCAAGGGGGAATCAGGTAAGATCCTATTTTAAATGCAAGAAAGTGGTAAGCACCACCAGAACGATGGAACTGGTCCATATGGTCTCTGTGGTCCAATGAGAACATTAAGCAGAAGTGGTAAAAGATATGTGATGGTGCTTGTTAATGATTACTCTAGGTTTACTTGGACATTGTTTTTAACATCTAAAGATGAAGCATTTAACATGTTTACTTCTTTTGTTAGAAAAACTCATAAACAACTAGGTAATCAACTTGCATCAATTAGGTCTGATCATGGAACTGAATTTGAAAATGTCAAGTTTGCTGAATTTTGGGATGAGCATGGCATAGATCATAATTTGTTTGATCATAGGACTTCACAACAAAATGGAGTAGTTGAAAGAAAGAATAGGACACTTGAAGATATGGCTAGGACTATGCTTCTTTCTAGCAAACTGCCCCATAGCTTCTGGGCAGAAGCTGTAAATACTGCATGCTACATCATCAATAGGTGCATGACTAGACCTCTTGTAGAGAAGACTCCCTATGGGTTACTTAAAGGGAGAAAACCAAATATATCCCATCTTAGGGAATTTGGATGCAAGTGCTTTGTGCACAACAATGGTAAAGACTCCCTAAGTAAGTTTGATCCCAGAAGTGATGAGGGAGTATTCTTGGGATATTCTTCACATAGTAAAGCCTATAAGGTACACAACAAAAGAACTATGTGTATAGAAGAAAGTGTACATGTGGTTTTTGATGAAACTAACGTTCTTTCTTAGAGACAGGAACATGAAGATGAAGCAATTGGGCTGGTAAGAAATTTAAACGAAATTAGAGCCCAGGCTTAAGCTGCACCCTGTCACACCTCCTTTTTACTTACTACACCCGCGGAAGAGGGTATGGTAAAGGGAGTTATTTCCAACTTGAAGTGACAATCGGAACGGGGTCTATTATTAAGATTTCAGAGTCGCCACTTGGGAAATTAATGGTGTCCCAAGTCACCGATTAAGTTTCGATCCGAGGAAATTATGACTCTGTTAGCAATCCGCGAACCAGAACTCCGAGTAAGGAATTCTGTTAACCCGGGAGAAGGTATTAGGCATTCCCGGGTTCCGTGGTTCTAGCACGGTCGCTCAACTGTCATATTTGGCATCATTTGTTTGATTTTAGTACATGTTTTAATCTATGGGCCTTTTAACTCTTGAAACGCTTTTATTATTATTATTTTTTAGAGAATTGCAACGTCGTGAAAATGCGTCTCGAACCACGTTGCACCAGTGCACCCGTGATCGTTAACACATTTCGACTTCGTTGAGATTTGGATTTGGGTCACATAAATGTGCACCCGAATTTAGGGAAGTAATATTAAAGTACGCGCCTAAAGCAGCTACGTGTTTATTATATTTGGGGAAGGCCGTGAAATTTGCTAAGCGGCATATCCCGAAATCTAAATTTTATATGAAGCATTATCGAAGACCTCGCAACTTATATTTTGGCGAGGCTCGTGTAATTTTTATTCAGGAAAAGGCAGTCTTAAAGCAACTATATTTTTATTTGTCTCCAGCAGCGCAAGAAAAATCCTAAAGTTTGTTATTGAACTGAAGTAAGTTAAATGGTAATTATGTGTCAAGGCCATCGATCGGGCTCTGAGATAAGCCCAACGAAGGAGTATTGTACCCGTGCTCTTCTAACAGGCTGCCAGTTATTTGGGCTCTTGCAAGCTGCCAGTCCAGGCCTAAGCCCAAACGTCCTGGGATAGGCTATAGGGCCTGGATTTAAATTAAAAGAAGAATTCTGATTCAATTAAACCAAAACTATTGAAATTACTCTACACTCTTTAAATGAAACGACTGATTTATGGGCTATGCATACTAATTTTAAAGGCGTATCAGCATCTAGAGTTGAACGTGCATTACACTGAGCTACTGATTTCATGCTTGCGTTATTTGATTTCAAAGTTGTATTTAAACTAATCATGCTATGCTACTGTTCTAAAATGCCTTAACAAGTACAGAATTCAAAGTCCATAACAGTCCAGATTAACAGTCCAAATGTATCTATTATTCATATACTCAAAACTACTAACTAACACCAATTACATTTATCCAACTAAACAACGTTCAAATGAGCCTAGATTTGGCAGTATTTCCATTTCCACTTCACTTCACAGCTAACATCAAGGTGAGTTCATAAATGTGTACCTGGGATTTGAATTGAAATAGGAAAAGGAAGAATTAGCAGCAGTAACAGCTTCAGCAGCAACTCAGAGAACCAATTTAAAATCTCAACAACAGACCAGCACAGATTCAACAGTTCAGGATAAATTGGAAAGCCCACAGAGTTCACAGATCAAGCCAAAATGGCACCAAATAACCAGAGAT
>NW_017672241.1:86748-92170 GCF_001879085.1 Nicotiana attenuata | reverse complement strand
CTTTGAAAAAAAAAAGAAAGAAAAGAAAATGTACTAAATTTCCATGACCTCAATATCAGTGGAATAAAATCAACTACGGCCAAGAGAACAAAACCAGACAATCAATATTATAGTTTGGCCATAAAATATTCACAACATGACAATAGAGCATGGAACTAACCAGATAAATGCCACAACCAAAAGTTGAGCCAGCGACTACAATTCAAACGGCAACAAAATCCCGGCCGGGACTTTCGAACATCAAAAGACTCGAACGTCGACTTCAAACAAGGAACCCGACTCGTCGGTAAACTCTATTTTGACATAGCAAGAGTGGCTGTTTCGGAGTGGTTTTATGGCTGAAGCTACGGTGGTTTAGGGATGGTTAGGGACTTTTTGAATCCATTTTTAGGGATTCATTTTGGTGATGGAGGAATGCAAGCAGTGGAGTTGGCAGTTGTGTTTATTGATTCGTTTTCCGGCGAGCTCGACGGACTGCGTCGAGGTGATCGCTGGTTAGGGGCGTGATGGTGAGGCTCTTTGTGTGAGTGTTGAACGGCTCACTGGTGTGAGATGAAGATTTCCGGCGGACTGTGGTGGTTGGTTTTACGTAGGAAATCGAGGGTCCAGGTTTGGTTGGGTGATGCGAAGAAGACAATGATAGGAGGAGGGGGTGGGTCTGTATTCAGCGAGAATCGCGGCTGATCTCTCTGCAGATTTTTAGGCCTTTTTTCGTTGTATAGGGTGTAGGTACTATTATATAGGGGTAGGGATTAGGGTTATATTTTGTGTATTTTGCCAATTAGTCCCTAGGCTTTTTGTGTTAAGTCCTTAGGGTCTTTTTATTTATTTTTTGTCCTAAAGAAGAGTCTAGAAGGGTCCCTAGACTACACAATACCTTTTAAAATAAGATAGAAATACTACATCATGTCAAAACTAATCCTAATTAATTAAACTAAACATGAAACTATTTTTGTATTTTCGAAATTATATAAAGATAAAATAGGGTACTATTTTTTGCATTTTTTCAAATTTATGACAAATACATAAACTAAAATATTTTTTTGTAATTTTCATTTCTGATAATAAAATAAAGTAAAGAAGTCAAAAATAGTTGAAATAGCTATATTAGGCCTACATTAAATATTTACACGCTAAAAATGGGTAAAATTTCGGGGAGGGTCAAAAATCACATGTCAACACACCCGATGAAGGAACAGGTGATGGAACAGGTTCTTCTATTCAGGGCAACCTAACAGGGGGAACTGAATCTCATACCTCGATGGAACCTGTCCACAAACCTGTTCCTCAGCAACAAAACATTGGAGAAACATCAAGAGGAAACCAGCTGGTTGTGAAACCTTACAAGTATCAAAGTTCTCATCCCATTAAGAACATAATTACTGATCCAACCTCTGGAATTAAAACAAAATATTCATTAAAGAATCATTATGCTTTTGATGCTTTCTTATCTCTTATTAAACCTAAAAGTGTTGTTGAGGCTTTGCAGGATGCAGATTGAGTAAATGCAATGCAAGATGAACTCAACCAATTTGAAAGGAATCATGTTTGACATCTGGTACCAAAACCCAAGGACAGATCAGTAATTGGAACAAAATGGGTCTTCGGAAACAAACTTGATGAAGATGGAGCAGTTACAAGGAACAAGGCAAGATTGGTGGTTCAAGGGTATAGTCAAGAGGAGGGCATAAACTATGATGAGACTTTTGCTCGAGTTGCAAGGTTGGAAGCTATTAGACTCCTTATAGCTTTTGTTGCATACATGGAATTCACTCTTCATCAGATGGATGTCAAGAGTGCCTTCCTCAAGCTGGCTCCCAGAACATGGTATGAAAGATTATCAAAATTACTGCGTGTGCATAGCTACAAGAGAGGTAAAATCGATGACACGTTATTCTTGAAGGAAAAAGGTAAAGACCTATTAGTAGTGCAGATATACGTTGATGATATAAACTTTGGAGCAACTACTGTTAAGCTAAGTAAAGAATTTGTTAAACTAATGGGGAATGAATTTGAAATGAGTATGATGGGTGAGCTTAATCTCTTTTTAGTCTTACAAATTAAAGAAAACTCAAATGGAACTATGATCCATCAGCAAAACTATGTGAAAAAGTTGCTTAAAAGGTTTAAAATGGAAGAATCAAAAGAAATCAATACCACTATAGCAACAGCCACAAAATTGGATATAGATGAACCTGGTTCATCTGTTGATCAGAAGTTGGATAGGGGAATGATTGGTTCTCTTTTAAATCTCACTGCTAGCAGACCTGACATTGTGTTCAGTGTAGGTCTTTGTGCTCGATTTCAAGAAAATCCAAGGGAGTCCCACTTGACTGTTGTAAAGAGAATATTGAGATACTTGAAATGCACCTCTGACCTTTTGCTTTGCTATCCAAAAGGTAGCAATTTTAACCTTGTGGGATATGCTGACGCTAATTATGCAGGTTTCCTTGTGGATAGGAAGATCACCTCAGGTATGGAACACTTTCTTGGTTAATGTCTCGTGTCATGGGCTACCAAAAAGCAAAACTTAGTGGCCCTATCTACTATTGAAGCTGAGTATGTTGTTGCTGCTTCATGTTATGCTCAATTGTTGTGGATCAAACAGCAATTATTGGACTTTGAAATTGATGTTGGTTGCATCCCTATATTTTGTGATAACACTAGTGCCATTAGTATGACAAAGAACCCGGTTCATCATAAGAGAACTAAGCACATAAATGTTAAGCACCATTTTTTGAGGGACAACTATGAGAAAGGTCTGATCACTGTGGAGTTTTGTGCTACTCACAAGCAAATAGCTGACATCTTCACAAAAGCCTTAAGTAGAGATCACTTTGAGAGGAACAGGTTGGAATTAGGGATGATTAAGATCACCTAAAAGGACTAGTTAAAAGTTGAAATGAAAAAAATTTAAAAAACAAACAAAAAATTTATTTGGTTAGAAAGTCAGTAAATTGTGTATAAGTAGATTAAATCTTGCTCAGTCTCATACTTTCGATAGTATACTCCTGTGTGATGTGCGAAAATGACTCATTAATCTCTAATGATATTTTCTCTGTTTTGGCATATTTAGACTTACACAAGAGAATTTTCAGTGAAGAACATGGTTCATCAAGATAAATAGGTATGTTTTCTACACTCAGCATAATTTGAAATAACTATACTTGGATCATGAGCAGAGTCCTACCAAATACCAAAGTTCTTTTGAACTTATCCGTTACAAGTGAACCAGTTCCGTTCAAAGACAGCTAACCAAATTAAACTACCTAGATATTAGGGATAGACTGCAACGTCTTCTCAAAACTGACATTCAACTTGATTAGAAATGTCTAACACTTCTGAAAACCCTTCATCACCACCACATAAAACCACTTCCTCACCCACTATCACTCCTTCCAAAACCCCAACCTCTAAGAAAAGAGTAAAACGGATTGCTCACAAGATAGTTGCTGGTTGAGAGTAGATTAAGAAAATTAATGAAGAATTGAAGGCGAGTAGGAAGGAGGAATCCCAGAAATCTGAAGATTCATTGAAGTCTGCTACTAATGGGGAAGAAAGTGGTTCTTCCAAAACTGAACAGGTATCTTATGATCCTAAAGTTACTCCTGAGACAATTTCTGAAGTTGCTGCAAATTTGGAGAATAGATTTGTACTGGTAGGGTCTATAGCAGGTGTTGAGACTACAGAACCTGGAGAAGTTGGTGGTAAAAATGAAAAAGAAAATGAGAGTGAGGGTGCTCGGAATGTTGTGAGGGGAAAGGGTAAAGGAGTGGTTGATTCTTCACCCACTCCTGTGAGTTTAACCAAAGAACACAGGCGCAATGGTTGGTTGGGACTAGCAGAGTAGATGAGAGTTTCAAGAAAATAGGGGGAAGTGGGTCTGGTGAAGCTGCTGAAGGGCTTGTTCAACTTGAAAAAAATAGAGACGAACCTGGTTCATCTGTAGAGGAAACCCTCGCAGACCTGATGAAGAAAGTGACTGAAAGCTATAATCCAGCTTCTTGATAGGGTTATCAATGGCACCAAAACTCATACCATTCCCTATGGTTTCGTTGTCACAATTGTACTTGCACATTTCATGGTACCTATGAAGAAGTGGGAGGTTAGTACAAGCAAGGATCATTTTGGGGTTAATACTCTGCTTGCTTGTGATTATGAAGTCAATGTCACTCCTAAAGAACCTGGTGTTGACATGTGATTTTTGACCCTCCCCGAAATTTTACCCATTTTAGCATGTAAATATTTATTTTAGGCCTAATATCGCCATTTCAACTAATTTTTACTATTTTATTTTATTTTATTACAAGAAAATGAGAAATTACAAAAAAATAGGTTTATTAATATTTTATAGTCATTTTTAATCTTAAAAAAAAATAGTACCCTATCTTTATTTTTATAATCTTGAAAACACAAAAAAAAAATAGTTTTATGTTTTATAGTTTAGTTCAATTAATTAAAATTAGATTTATATTTTTATATTATATTGTACATAATTTTAGAAGAAAGAATTAGTTTTAGGTTGGTTTATCCTGTTTTTATAAATCTTATAGTCCATTTTTTTTAATCTTTGGCCCAAAATCCTTAGCCCATGGTTCCTAGGCCCATATCCCTAACCTAATCCCTACCTTGTATAACACTACCTACACCACAAACACACAGATACACAAAAAATATGCGCCCAAAAATCTGAAGCTTCAGCTGCGCAATACAAAGAACCCCATTCCCTGGAGGATCGTCTGCTTCATACCCCCATCGACTCATTTGCTCCAAAGATAGCACACCCATATCCCATTCCATTTCGTGAAAATCAGAGATTCTCGATCCTCTCCTGGCCATCAGCGCCCTCTCCCTTTCATTTGAGAGCAATCGGTCCATGAAGTGAGACAATGAAATAGAGAGCACCTAGGAAGGAGATGTCAAAAACAGAGAAAGCAACAACTCCCATCTCCTTTCTGTCCTAGGCTCTGATCAAAATCAGTTTCTTCTACTATTTTAACATCCAAAACCAACTCACAAGACATCCATAAAACAGAACACATAAAAAAATTCAGTTTCGTTTTTTCAGTTTCGAATTCTCGCTCTTTCAAATGGTGTTTGTTTGAGTGGTTTGAGTTTGCGTACGAGGTCCGTTGTTGTAGTTTTGTCGCGACGTTCGGCGGGTTTTCTGAGGTTTTGGTCGGTGGTTCTGAGTTCGGTCTCGGTTTGTTCGGAATTTTGTTGCTTGTTCTTTCCTTGTTCGTTCCCCGTTTCGCGGTTCCCGTTACGTATAGGGTAATTCTCTAATATTTAGGTATTCGTTGGGAAGGTCTACCACTATATAACATTAAAAAAGAAAATTACCTTTAAGTCTAAAACGGGTACCTACCCTTACCCGTTTTACTACCCTTTAATTCCTCCTTTTCAACTTCTAAACTTTTAA
>NW_017672241.1:45347-86563 GCF_001879085.1 Nicotiana attenuata | reverse complement strand
GGGTTACTCCCTTTGTTTGAATTCGGACTTGAATTCGAGGCCCGAAATTTATAAATGTAAATTAATTAAAGCCCTTTTAGAGACAAAAATAAATAGAAAATCTTAGTTCGCTTTAAGTTGACCCTTTAATAATAAAAGTGGGACGAGCCTCGCCAAATAAAATACACACATTGCGGGGCCCTCATTAAATGCTTAATAAAAATACTTAGAATTTGGGGTGTGCCGTTTAGCAAATTTCACGGCCTCCCGCAAAGTTAATAAGACGCTAGCCACCTTAAGCGCGCCATTAATAAATTTACCTTCTTAAATACGGGTGTGCATTTCATGCGACCCAAATCCAAATCCCAAAATATTGAATAAGAGGTGTCGAGGATCCGGGTGCATTTCATGTGACGTGATCCAAAAACACGCTCTTAAACGGCGTTCACTTTCGTAAAAATAACTAAAAGCGGTAAATAATCTTAAAAAATTGCATTATAGGTTGGAATATGTATAAAAATCAGATTTTAGCCAATTATAATAATTTAAGCGACCGTGCTAGAACCACGGGATCCGGGGGTGCCTAACACCTTCCCTCGGGTCAACAGAATTCCTTATTCAGAATTTCTGGTTCGCAGACTCCAATTGGGAAGTCGAATTTTTCCTCGATTTGGGATTTAAATTAAACCGGTGACTTGGGACACCAAAAGCCAATCCTATCCCAAGTGGCGACTCTAAAAAATAAATAAATAATCCCATTTCGAATAATGTCACTTTAAATGGAAAAACTCCCTTATACATTATCCTGCGGGGTAGGTGTGTAAAAAAGGAGGTGTGACAGCTCTGGCGACTCCGCTGGAGAAACGAACCCAGAATTTCGGTTCAGGGTTCAAGAATTCGAGCTTAGTATAATTATTATATTTGGCTTTATCTGATTTTTCTACATGTTTCCTGCTAAATGTGCTAAATGTTTTACCGCTTTGATATTATCTGAACTGTATATAAACTGTGCCGAAACCCTTCTCTTCTCACCTCCGGGGATGTGCTTACTGGTTGAGACTCCCTATTCTGTTAGTGTCATACCTGAAATAAGAAAGAGGCTCGGACAAGTTACTAAGCCGGACGATCTTGCGGGTCCCCGGTACGTAGCCCCCTCCTCGACTCGAGTTGTCCGCTCGGGTACACAGTCTAGAACAGATACCCAGGTTTTGAACCTAGAATAACTTGACCTCATGTCGGATCCCTAGTAGGAACGCTTATTTGCATCACGTGCATGTGACTTAGGGGACTCAACACAGGGGTTGGGTCCGTCTAGGATAGGTGTACCCGGAATAATGGACCATCCTGATGCATCCTACTTATGCATTTATCTGTTTTGGACTTGCATGCTGACCGGCTTTGAATATCTAGAAAAATTGAAAAACAAAAAGGGGAAAAGGGAAAATAGCAATGTCGACGGTTAATTACCTATATTAGAAAAATCCAATGTCAAAATAGTACCGAAATGCTGCCGGATTTTTTGAAAAGTGAAAAGAAAGAAAAGAAAATATCTGAAAAATAGGTAGAAAATTGTTGTTCAAAATAGTTTTGATTTTGGCACATCTGACCGAACTACGCGGGTCTGATTCTCACCAGATGTGAAATACGTAGGCAAACCTCATCGGTTCCGACCCCAATTTTCAAAAAATACAAAAATATTTTCCTTTGGTTCTTTCTTTAGAAATCTTTCCTTAAAACAAAAAAAAAACATTCAAAAAAAAGAAGTTTTTAAAACTCAAAAATGGTTTCCTTCTTTCTAATGTCTTTCATACAAAAAGGAAATCTCAATAAAAATCGAAATCCAAAAATACGGGTTTCCTTCATTTTGAAAATCCAAAAAAAAAAATCAGAAAAAAAAAATCCAGAAATACTCTTATTTTTTTTTAGAAGTTTTTTTTTGTAAATGCCAATAAAAATTTGAAAAAAAAAATTTTTGAAGTCCAAAAATATTTTTGCTTTTTCTTAGAAGTACTTTTATAAATAAATAAAAGCTCAGAAATTCAAAACATTTTTCTTAAGGAAGTCCCCCTTTCGAAAATTAAGAGGTTACATCCAAAATCCAAAAATATTTTCTTTCTTCCTTAGAAAAAGAGAAAACAAATGAAAATTCAAACAGAAAAAAAGAATATTCTTTTTACTTTTGAAATTCCCAAAGTTCCAATCAAAGAGAAGGAATTTTAAGAAGTCTTTCTTTCAAAAATAAAATCAAAATCAAAATCAAAAATCCAAAAAAAAATTCTCTTTCTTCTTTTAAAGCACTTTTTTTAGAAAATTCCAAAGAAAAAAAATCAAAAAATCAAAATTATTTTTCTTTTGCCTTAAAGCTTTCATGGTCTGAGTTCTCTAAATAAAAAAAAAAAAAAAAAAAAAAAAAAAAAAAGAGATAGTATACTCAATTCCCAATCTGACCGAACTACGCTGGTTTGATTCTCACCGGATGTGAGATATGTAGGCAACCCTCATCGGGTCCAACCACCCTTTTGCAAAAATAGCCAAAAATACCAAAATTTTAATTTTTTGTCAAATAAATCGGGTGATGCCATTCTTGTTTTAAAATAAGCCGAATGTCCCCAAAAGGACGCCGGAAGGTTGTTTTTGCAAGAACAGCCACCCTGAGTCATATTTAACCGGTTAGCAGGCACAGCCTTAAAATCTCCCTCCCGGAAGTGTTGAAAGGCCGTATCCGCAAAACCGAGTCTTTGTTTTCTTAAATAAAAATTTTTGAAAAATAGCCACTCTTTCTTTTAGGACAAAACGAGTCATTAAATCACTTTAAATAGCCACTTTTTTCTTTTAGGTCAAAATAAATCATTACTTATTTTGGTACTATTTGTCAAATAAATCATTACAATACTCCTTAGATGTCTTTCTTTCATAAATATAAAATATAAAATATAAAAAAAATACAAATTTTGAAAAATTGAGTCTGAAAAATATTGTTGCTCAAAAATTTAAAACATTTTCCCTATTCCGAAAATTAAGAGGCAACTTTCAAAATCAAAAAAAATATTTTTCTTTCGTGTTAGAAAAAGAGAAAATAAATGAAAATTCAAACAAAAATATTTCTTTCTACTTCTAAAATTCCCAAAGTTCCAATAAAAAGAAAAGGAATTTTTTTTTAGAAGTCTTTCTTTCAAAATTAAAATCAAAATCAAAATCAAAAATCAAAATCAAAATATTTCCCTTTTTTCCTTCTAAAGTATTTTTTTCAAAAATTCAAAAAAAAGAGTTAGTTTATTTACCTTATTTGCAAGAACTACGCTTGGTCTGATTCATGCGGGGTCATGATACGTAGGCAATCTCCATAGGATTCAAAAAAAAAATACGAGGGAAGGAAATAAAAGAAAAACAAGAGAGAAAGAAACGCAAAAAGAGAAAATAAGGAATCGAGAGAAAAACCATGGCAAAAGAAAAGGAAAAAGCAGAAAATGAAAAATAGAGGGAAAAGAGAAATGAGAGAAAAACAAAAAGAGAAAGAAAAGCAAGAAAAACAAAGAGTGGAAATCAAAAGAAGAGAAAATAGAAAAGAAAAGCGGGGATGACGCATGCAACCAGTGCAAACATGTAGACATCCGTTTAACTGTATAGGTGCATCACACCCTAATGTGCGATTACCTATCTGTTACTTGTCTCAAACTAACCGTGTGTTGTTGTCAATTCCAGCTTAGCCTTTAGAAACGGTGGTTGTTTGTGGTAAGCTGGCATCGCATCAATATTTTACCAGATCGAAAGGAAGTGTGGAAATGTCTACAGAAATGACTTTGCCCGCAGTCCCCATCTCTGAAGACAGCCCCATCTCGGGGGTCCCGGCCTCTAAATCTTTTACAGCCAAAGAAAATCGGATCTTGCGCCTGCGATTGATGGAAATGTGGGATGCCTGGAACAATGGAAAGGAACCTCCAAGCACCATTCCCGGATTCCCAGCTACTACTGTCCCTATCAGTCATCCTCATACTCCTTTGGGACAACCTACCATGACTGCTCATTTCGTCGGAACACCTTCTGAGGTCCGCCCCCAGGTGTTCCCAGCAGGAGCAGCTCCTAACATCTTCACTGCTCCACCGTGTCCTGCTACAACACAACCTTCACTGCCAAGGCCTGCCTTTGATCCCTCAGCGTTCACCTTCCAAAACCCTGTCTTCCTGATGGATCCCCCTCAATATCCCACATATAATTACTCTCAGCCGCCACCATGCGAGCTTACACCAGGGCAGGACAAAACCCCCAAAGACCCAGAGCAGGATGAGATGGCGAAGAGAATGAGAAGCCTCGAGCAGAGCTTGAAAAACATGCAAGGATTGAGCGGGCAAAAGAGCGTCTCCTATACAGACCTATGTATGTTCCCTCATGTACACTTGCCGTCAGGGTTCAAAACACCAAAATTTGAGAAGTATGACGGACACGGTGACCCCATTGCTCACCTGAAGAAGTATTGCAATCAGTTACGGGGAGCCGGTGGCAAAGAAGAGTTGTTGATGGCATATTTTGGAGAAAGCTTGATTGGTATCGCTTCAGAATGGCATATGGACCAAGATGTCTCGCGTTGGCATATTTGGGATGATCTGGCCTGGGACTTTGTTCGACAATTTCAGTACAACATAGACATCGCACCAGACAGGAACTCTTTGGCAAATCTTAAGAAAAAGCCTTCAGAAAGTTTCCGTGAATATGCAATTAAGTGGCGTGAACAGGCGTCAAGAGTGAAGCCTCCGATGGATGAGGTAGAGATGGTCACTGTTTTCCTTCAAGCCCAGGAAGCAGACTATTTTCAGAATATGATGTCCGCCATGGGCAAACCTTTTGCAGAGGCGATTAAGATTGGTGAAATGGTGGAGAATGGTCTGAAGACAGGAAGAATCTTGAGTCAATCGGCCATTAGGGCAACCTCCCAAGCCATCCAAGGCGGGTCTGGAGGAATGGCCAAAGGTAATAAGAAAGAAGAAACAGTTATGGCAGCATCAGGGGCAAAAAGATACCGTGCTCCTAGACCTGTGTTTTCCGAAAGAACCCCTCAACATTACGCCCCTCATCATGACGTGGCTTTTGCTCCTCAACCGTATGCGGTCATGAATGCTCAACCTTTTGCTCGGCCGCAGCCACATGCCAATAGAAACCAAGCTCCATTTCAAAGAAACCAGCCTCCTCACCAAAACCACTATAACTTCCGTCCTCGTGAACCACCCAGGAGACCAAACTTTACCCCAATTGGTGAATCTTACTCCAGTCTATTCCCGAAACTTGTCCAAATAGGTCTACTGCAGCCAGTTCCTCAGAACAGACAAAACCCGGCATTGCCTGCCTACAGAGCTGGTGTCAGGTGTGCATACCATTCAGGGGCTGATGGCCATCATACAAATGACTGTTGGACTCTGAAACAAGTGGTGGAAAACTTAATAGAGCAAGGGAAAATTGTGTTGAGGGATGAGGATGTCCCAAATGTGATCAATAATCCGCTGCCCGCTCACAACAACGGGCCAGTAATCGGGTTGATCTGTGAGGACAGAAAATTCGATCCAGCCTTAAAAGCTATAATTGCTATTGCCGATGCAGAAAGAAAGCCCGAGGTGGCCCCGAAGCAAGAGAAAGGGTAAAAGAAGAGCAAAATCACCAAGACAGAACCAGAAAAGAAAGCTGATTTGAAAAAAGGGACACAAATGTACGTACCCAAGCAAGCCTATGTGATGCGGGGGACAATCAAACCACCTCGGCTGAGTGAGACAGTGGTTATTGGACGCGTACCACAGAAGCCTATGACGAACCCTGCCGCGGTACCAGGGAGTTATCATCAGACTGTGGTTACGTACAAGGGTAAAGAGATCTTGGGTGAGCTGCTAAAAAACCCCCTTGTTGAGAAATATTCAAATGAAGAGGAGGTAAACAATCCCGCCTAAGAAGCCTGTGAGTGCTGAGGAAGCAGAAGTGTTCTTCCAAAAAATGAAAATGGCTGATTATGAGGTGGTACATTTGTATGAAACTTTTGTCAAGCCTAAATACGGTAAAGAGGAAGATGATGAGGTTTTCATGGCTGAAGAAAGTGAGGAAATACGTGGGGCAATGAGGAAAATGCTCTACGAAACCCACATAGTCCAGCCGGGAGAAGGGACTAGCACCGCTGAGGTGCTCTACATGGGACCAGATGCTAAGCTCCAAAATTGGAAGGCTACGCCATTCCCGATCAGGCGGCAGTCCCGGTAGACCTGTCCTGCTACTTTTTCTGCATCCCGAGTTATTCCAGGGTGTAACTCGGATGTTTCCTATAGTTTTCTTGTCTTTAAATTCCCGAATGTGAACCCTGTTATCTTCAAAATTCCAAAAAAAAATGAAATCAAAACTTCTTCGTTCATTTTTCTTTCTGATTTTGCTATTTTTCTCCTCATTTTCTTCTCTTTAGTTCTAATAATGCAGCTTTAAATAACATGACATGCTTACGGACTTCATGCCTAGACCCCAAAACGCTGTCAGATTTCGAAATCATGAATCAAGAGTCGAAATGCAAAGAAGGCGACCTTGAGGAAATAAAACAAAGAATTGGAACAATTGAAGGAAAATTGGTTCGCAGTTTGGAAAGGTCCATACATTACAACAAAAGAGTGTGCTGTACTCAGGGCACATCCGGGCAGTTGTACTAACAAAGAATGGCCCGCGCTTACAACAAGAAGGTGCCTCCCAGGAATTTCGAAGTGGGACAACTCGTGTTAAGACGCATTCTCCCTCATCACCAGGAAGCAAAAGGAAAATTCGCTCCTAATTGGAAGGGTCCATACATCATCCGAAAAATATTGCCGAAAGAAGCATTGTATTTAGAAGATATCAAAGGAAATGATCTCGAAATAGCTGTGAATGCAGATGCAGTAAAAGGTAATATGTCTAGGCTCTCTGCGCTGTTTATAACCTAATGAACCTGGTCCTTCATGATAAGTGATGAAAAGGAAAAATATTTCTAACATTGTGTTGATGTTGAGCTAAGTTGAAATGGGGCCTAAGCTTATGAAAAAGCATAGAGTTTGTCATCATCAAAAAGGGGGAATTTGTTGGCCTAAGTGATGGTTAGTTTTGAAGATTTACAAAGGATGCTCAGGCATGAACCAAGTCCATCCCTTGTGGTGCATAGAAACGGCAGATTCGAGCATGTGGGATGCATGTGAAGGAGATAACTTAACTTGGTGTATTTAATATCTCCTGATCAAAAAGGTTGCATAATTGATAAGGAGAAGGACTCCTTACTCAAAGAGAACACTGTCCAAGATAGGGAAGGAGTTAGAAGTTGAGATGAACTAGAACTCTTCCACCAAGAAAGAGTAGCATTAGAACTCTAGTTATTTCTTTATCTACTAACTCTATAAATTGCAGGATGTTCTCACTTTACAGGTGATGCACAAACGCAGAAGTTAAACATGACTTGAGAGCAAAATAGCAAGGCTTTTTGCAAGCAGTTCATGTGTGATTCAAGTGTGCAAACCTAAAGCTACATGAACCAGATAGAAGAGTTAGTTCCAAGCGTCTGTCTTTTATTCTAGTTCAATTGTAGTAGGTGTTTTCATATTGTACCTTTCATCTTTATCTAGAGGCAATTGTAATAGGTACTTAGAGTATTCAAGTTAGAGTTAACTTGAAGTTGTCGCAACAATTAGAGGTTGTTTTCCACAACGGGATTAGAGTTAACCCTAGGTTTACAAAAGTGTTTTGTAAATGCAGCTTTTGGCTCAGTGATTTAGTGGAGAGTTTGGGAAATCCTAGTGGGAAGTAGGTCGTGGTTTTTTTCACCTTTTGAGCCAGGTGTTTTCCACGTAAAATACTTGTGTTCTTTACTTTTCGCATTTACTATTTCTATAATAAAAGGTTTAGGAACACTTAGAAGAACTCGGTCCTTCCATAATCAGTTTAAGCGAAAAATTGGACACCATACAAATCACCCCCCGTCTTGTGTGGTATTGAAGTTAAAACATCAAGGACAGGCGGGTAGAGGTCGCCCTAGAGGAGGAGGCCAATCTTGTTGTTATTCTTTCCTTGGTAGGACTAAGGCATTTGCTTTATATGCAGTTATAACAGGTATCATTATGATCTATCATAGAGATGCATTAGTTTTATTTGATCCGGGTTCTACTTATTCGTATGTTTCATCCTACTTTGCTTCATATTTGGATATGTCTCATGATTCTCTGGATATTCCTGCTTATGTGTCTGCACTCGTTGGGGATTCTATTATGGTTGACTGTGTCTATTGTTCTTGTTCGGTCACTATTGGGGGCTACGAGGCTAGGGTTGATCCTTTATTGCTTAATATGGTAGATTCTGATGTGATTTTGGGTATGGATTGGTTATCTCTATAGCAGGCTATTCTTGATTATCACGCTAAGACCGTGACGTAGGCTATGCCGGGGTTACTTAAATTGGAATGGAGGGGTTCCTTGGGATGGTTGAGAAGGGGTGCTTGGCATACTTAGCCTTTGTTAGAGATGTGTGTGTTGATACTCCCATAGTTGGTTCAGTCCCTATGGTGACGTAGTTTCTAGATGTTTTCCCTGTAGACCTACCGGGCATGCCACCCGATAGGGATATAGATTTTGGTATTGATTTGGCACCGGGCACTCAACCTATATCTATTCTACCATATCGCATGGCTCCAGTAGATATGAAGGAATTAAAGAAACAGTTGCTAGAATTGCTAGATAAAGGTTTCATCAGGCCGAGTCTGTCGCCTTGGGGAACTCTAGTTCTATTTGTGAAGAAAAAAGATGATTTTATGAGAATATGCATTGAATGCAACTGAACAAGGTTAACATCATCCATTGTCGTGTATTGATGACTTGTTTGATCAACTTCAGTGTGCTAGGGTATTCTCAAAGATTGATTTGAGATCTAGGTACCATCAATTGAAGATCAAGGCTTCAAACATTCTTAAGACGGCCTTCAGGACCCGTTATGGGTATTATATGTTCTTGGTGATGTCTTTTGGGCTGACCAATGCCTCATCAGCTTTCATGCACTTGATGAGCAACATGTTTTGACCTTATTTGAATTCCTTCATTATTGTGTTCAGTGATGATATATTGATGTATTCTCGCTTCCGGGAGGAGCATGAGCAACGTTTGAGGATCGTGCTCCTGATTTGAGGGAGAAGAAGCTATATGCTAAGTCTCCAAGTGTGAGTTTTGGTTAGACTTATTGGAATTCTTGGGTCACGTGGTGTGTAGTGAAGGGATTAAGGTGGATGGGAAGAAGATTGAGGCAGTTCAGAGTTGGCCCAGCATTTCTAACGCTACTGAGATCAGGAGTTTCCTAGGTTTAGCTAGGTATTATCGCCGCTTTGTGGATGGGTTAGTATCTATGGCAGCCTCATTGACTAAATTGACTCAGAAGGGTGCCTCACACAGGTGGTGTAACGAGTGTGAGGAGAGCTTTCAGAAGATCAAGACTGCCTTGACTAGAGCTACAGTTCTGATTTTGCCTTCGGGGTCGGGTTCATATACAGTCTATTGTGATACTTTGCAGGTTGTCATTGGGTGTGTGTTGATGTAGCATGGTGGGGTGATTGCCTATGCTTCGCATCAGTTGAAGCCCTATGAGAAGAACTACCCAGCGCATGATTCGGAATTAGCAAACATTGTACACGCGTTCAAGATATGGAGGCACTACTTATATGGCATGTATTGTAAGGTGTATATGGATCACATGAGTCTCCATCATCTATTCAAGCAAAAGGATTTGAAATTGAAGCAACGGAGGTGGTTAGAGCTATTGAATGACTATATATCACCATTCTTTATCATCCGGGAAAGGCCAATATGGTGGCCAACACCTTGAGTAGGATGGCGGAGATTACGGGGAGTCTTGCTTTTATTCTAGCTGGAGAGAGGCCTTTGGCTATGGATGTTTTGGCTTTGGCCAACATATTTGTGAGATAAGATATTTCGGAGCCTAGCAGAGTCTTTGCTTGTGTTGTATCCCATTCATGCTTGTTTGAGTGCATCAAGGCTCTCCTTTATGATGATCACACTTGCTTGTCCTTAGGGACACGGTGCAGCGAGGTGGTGCCAAGGAGGAGACTTGCAATGATCCGGCGGGTCATTTTGAGAGTGATAGCCCCGTTCCCCCATTTTTGGCTCCTTATGTGCTTTATAGCCATTATATGACTTACCGGGTTAGTTGGTTCGGGTTCGGAGAGATTTTGGAATACATTGAGACACTTAGTCTCATAATGGAACGCTTAAGTTGGAATGGTTGACCGGATGTTGACTTGCATGTAAACAACTCTGGAATGGAGTTTTGATGGTTCTGTTAGCTCTGTTGGGTGATATTGGACTTACGACCGTGTCTGGGTTGTGATTTGGAGGCCCGTAGTGGAATTAGGCTTGAAATGGCAAAAGTTGAATTTTTGGGAAGTTTGACCAGGAGTGGACTTTTTTATATCGGGGTCAGACTGGGATTCCGAAAGTTGGAGTAGGTCTCTGGTGTCATTTGTGACTTGTGTGCAAAATTTAGGGTCAATCGGACGTGATTTGATAGGTTTTGGCTTCGATTGTAGAAATTGGAAGTTTCAAAGTTCATTAGGCTTGAATCTATGTTCGATTCGCGTTTATGATGTTGTTTGAGGCGGATTGAGGTGGTTTGAGGGTTCGACTAAGTTCGTATTATGTATTAAGACTTGTTGGTATGTTTGGTTGAGAACCCAGGGGCCTTGGGTTGATTTTGGATGATTCTCGGAACAAGGTTTGAAGTTGAAGAGTTGCTGAAGAATTTCAAATGCTGGTGTAATCACACCTGCGGAGTGGGCACTGCATGTGCGAGCCTGCAGAAGCGCGAAGGGAGCCGCAAAAGCAGGCCAGGAATAAAATGGCAGAGGTCGGAGGTGCGAGGTTCTTTCCGCACCTACGAGGCCGCAGATGCGGCAAAAAAGGCGCAGAAGCGGAGTGTGAAAGAGTTGAGGGATGTAGGCTATTTTCGCATAAGCAGATCACGGGCTGCAGAAGCGCCTCCGCAGGTGCGAGACTTGGAGCTCAGATGCGAGCCCAGGAGACTTAAGTGATGTCCGCAAAAGCGGAGTAATTACCGCCGAAGCGGGTCCGCAGGTGCGGATAATTGCCAGCAGGTGCGAAAAGCCTGGGCAGAATATAAACGTTGGGTTCCGAGGGTTTTATCATTTCTTGACTTTGCAAACTAGGAATTGGGCTATTTTTTAGAGGGATTTTGAAGGGATTCTTGAGGTAAGTCACTTGTGGTTAAATTTCGTCAGTAATTATGTTTCCCCATTGATTTTCCCACCTAGTTGGTGTGTTTTTGAGGTGTAATTTGGGGGTATGAGGCTAGGGATTTGGAGAGTTGATTTTGCGGGTTTGAGTGGCGATTTGGTATCAGATTTTGATGAATTTGGTATGGCTAGAGTTGTACTTGAATGGGTTTTCGGTTTTGGTGATTTTTTTTGGATTTCGGGATGTGGGCCCAAGGGCCGGCTTGAAGCCTATTTTGGATTTTTTTTTTTATAATCTCGTATTTTCTTGTGGAATTGATTCCTTTAGACCGTATTGATTGTATTGTACTGGTTGTGGCTAGATTCGGGACATTTGGAGGCGGATTTGCGAGGCAAAGGCGTATTAGAGTAGAGTTTTGCTCGGATTGAGGTAAGTAACAATTCTAAATCTGGTTCTGAGGGTATGGAACCCCGGATTTTGTGTTATGTGATTGGTTTGGAGGTGACGCACGTGCTAGGCGACGGGCATGTGGGCGTGCACCGTAGGAATTGTGACTTGGTCCATTCCATGGAACTGTAAAGTTGAATAACTAAATGTTAGCTATATGCTCTCCATGTGTTGTAGGAATTTGACCGTAAATCATGTTAGAAATCATGTTTAGTCTATGTGTTGGTACTGTTGGGACCCACAGAGGCCATGTTTCATGTTGAATTACCTGCTAAATGCTAATTGAACCCAGTCTTAGTTTTACTCGCATATTATTTCTCAGTCTCGATTATTTCCTTGTTGATACATCATATCATTGTTGTTTGGGCTGATTTTCATGATTATTGAGAGCCCGAGAGGCTGGAAAGGTTGATGACTAAGTGCGGCCGAGGGCCTGATTGTGAGGATATTTATGGGATCGGGCTTGATCAGCTCCACGCCTGCACTACTATTGAGTAGTGAGGGTGGTCGATGCAGTTTTACCCAACTAGGTCGGGATTGAATCCACAGGGAGTTAATTCGTTTGGAATTAGATTTATATCTAAGTCTAGATACGGGTTTTGCTCTTAATTACACTTCCACACATGTTTGGTTTGATTCTACTTCTAATGTTATTCTATAGTATGCAATATTTGGAACTAAGTATAATATTTTTGTTGTTTATTTTCAAGGGTTTAAAGGGACTAGGGTAGTGACTTCTACCTAGGTGGATATCTAACGGGTACTAAGAATCTAGGGAAGTCATGTGATTAATTGTGGTCGTAATATAGCTATCACACCCGGGTACTCACTCTATACCTCTCGGTAGTTTGAGTGACTCTGCCCAATTTGGCTTTCTCAAGTCCAAATGGGCATTCATGCAATACAAGTGATATTAGCTCAAGTCGGGTATTACAATCTCTAGGTTTAACCCTTTAATTGGGGCTATCAATTTCTTGAGTTCACCCCAATTCCTTGTTAGCCTAGTTTTCCTAGACTTAGTCTCTCTTTCTCAAGTAGAGACTAAGTCAAAAAGGCATGAATCAGTGTTTGCAACCACTAATTCTATAGTTCTAGCAAACACTAGGCTAAATACCACTAAACCCATACACATCAAGCCCTAAAATTCAAGACCCATCAAATATCCACACTAGGGTTGGGTCACAACCCTAGCTATGGGTTTAGCTACACATGAAAATAACAGAAATCAAAGATAAAAAGAAGATAAAATTCATAATACTAATGATCACGGTCCGCATTCTTCAAATCTGGATCTGGGTTGAGCTGAGTTTCGTGGACAGCATAACTTCCATCGCGGCGGCCGCGATGAGACTTCGTGGCCGCACATTTCTGCCGCAGATTGCAATTCTCTCTTTGACTCAAGTTATGAGCTCTCTGAACTTCATGCACCGCGATCCGCATAATTTCCATCACGACCGCAGTGAGACTTTTGCGGCCGCATATTTCTAGTACGGTCCTCGCTTATCATTTGGCCTTAAAATGCAACTCTCTGAATCTCCCTTTCGCGGACCGCGTATTTCTAATCGTGGCCGCGTTGTGTCTTTTGCGGCCGCACAATATTAGTGCGGTCCGCGTTTCAGATCTCTTGACCCGGTCATTGTTTTTGCTCGAGTTTTGACTCCTTTATGAGGTTATTATGACTCATTTGGCTCATTTTGAACAATTCCTGCAAGCAAGCACATTACATTAGTTTCCGGTAATACCTTCACGCATTTTTTCCCTCAAACGCAAGTAAAAGAGAGCAAATAATAGGTCAAAATCCCTACTTATCAACTCCCCCAAACTTAAGCGTTTGCTTGTCCTCAAGCAAATAAGGTAATTCCCACCTCTACTAAAACAGAAGGATATTTCAGCTGCCCTCATGTGAATCAATCATGCATCAATCGGGACTACCAATTACCCTCAACACAAATGAATTATCAACAACACCATGCTTTGACTTTTTGATTACCATAGCTCTAATAAGACACAAGAGCATCAAGAGTTGACTTAACTCACCAAGGAAGCTCGCACTACTACGTAGGTCATTGTGTAACCCAAACTCCTCTTCCTCCACTCTCCGTAAGCAAATCTCACTTTAGATTGTAACACGCAAAACAAGGATTGTGAAGAAGCACGTTCATCTCACTCAAGAGAATGTCACAAGTCCGGCTCTAATTACCCTAAGCTTTCCCCTTATATAAATCACCACTAATGTAAGCTCACTCAACTCGAAATCATATAGGGCTTTTGTGGGAATGTAGTGAAGGCTTTTGGATCAAGGTAGGACTTATTTGGCATGTGATGGTTTCATCTTTCCTTAAGCACTCCATTTTCTCATTTCGGCTCCTATGTTCTTGACTCTTTGAGTCATTTTCTTCTTCCTTAGGGGAACTAGAGAGACACACTGTCACGTTTTCTTGCTCTTGACAATCATTTTTCTCCTTTTCTAATCTTTTCAAGCTTTTCATCATTGCTTTCTTTGAATCCCTTCAATTTTCACTTTCTTTTTGACTTATTTCTTTTTGGCTTTTCTTTCTTTTCTTTTCTTTGCCTTCCCTTTTCTTCATTTATTTTTGTTCTTTTTACCTTTTATCACTTTCACATTCCTTGTCTCTCCCCCATACTTATGCTTTTTCCAATTGTCTATCAAGAATTCTAAGGAAAGATCGGGTGCCAAGAGAGGGTCATTATAGAACGGATAAAGGCTTGTAACGTGGTTATTGAAAGAAAAAGGGCTTCGACTCAAAAAGGTTGACTAGGGATATCATAATGGTAGGCTACGGAAGCTTTCAAGTTTCAAATTTTGATCAAGGAGAGCCTACAATCATTTCTCAAGTCAAGCTACACTTAGAATTTCACCTAGACAAACATTCAGGGCAAGTTCTAGACTTGTTGGCACGGAACTTGGACTTGCAATTCAATACCTCACCTCTCAATCTACTGGATTGAAAGAGAATAGAATCGAGGGCCACAACAACCCTAGCTAAGATTGAACATCACAAATGGCTCAAAGAAACCGCTCGATGATTGTTTTAGTCAACACGACTAGAGCTATTCTTTGCCAATCAACTTGTTTCTAACCATAAGGTCGAAGGTAAATGTGTTAGGACCAAGTGAAGCCTGCTTGAGACACTTTTATTCATTACTACTATTTACACCAAAACACAAAGAAAAGGGACTCAATCCCTTAAGAAGGTTATCACGCCATCCATCATTGGGAAGAGCCACCTGGTTCACACAACATCCGCCTTTGGAAAGAACCGTGGCATTAAGAAAACCAAATGCTTATTGTCAACATAAAACTTAAAAAAGAAGCTATCAAATAAAAAAGAAGCTACTAAAGGAAATAAGAAGCTAGGCTACTAAGGGAAAATAACGAAAGAAGTTATGAAGTAAACTACGGAAATTAAACTGACTATATACAAACTTGAGGTAAAGTGAATGTATACACAAATGGAAATGAATATGTACATAAAATGGTAAAAATATATACATACCAAATGTGAAAATGACGAATATATACATACCAAAAGTAAAAATAAAATGAATATATACATACCAAAAGTGAAAATAAAGATAAGTAACGATATAAAAAAATAGTGTACTGGTTATTGCATACCTAATGTCATAAATCAAAATGGACCACACCCCCCCCCCCCCACCCAATGAAAGATAGCATTGTCCTCATTGCTAATAATCAAATAAGAACAGGGAAAAGGGGTAGACAGTAAAGAAAACTCCCTATGTGGCATCTGTCTGCATTGGGTCCTCAACTTGAATAGTGTCCTCAGCATCCTCCAACTGTATCTCATCATCCTCTGACCGGGGGACTACAGGGTTGCTGAGCATCTGGATTAGCTCCTCAGCAGTGTATGATGTTGCAGCTGGCTCCTCAGACTGGCCGGCTGCGGCCCCTGGTGCCTCGGGCTGTGCTGGATGTGCTGCTGGGACTGTCTCCTCCATGAGAAGATGGAGGAAGCATGGTTGCTGCTCCGGTAGAAGTACTGATGGCTGTGGAGGGCTCGACAACTGATCCTCTGGCCACTGCCCCTGGCTCTTCAGACTGGACAGTGGAGGTAGTGGCTTTACCCTTGAATTTAGGGTTGTCCGGTCCCTGGAAGTGATGCCATGAGAAAAGCCTTTTAGCCTTCACCTCCACATCAAAGTGCCTCGGCTCAACCCCTTGGTCTTTGAAGTACTCATTCAGGAAGTTGGGGTAGGGATAAGACCTTTCTTCTTTCTAGACTATGTTGAAGATGTTGTAGGATATCAAGTTCCCTACATTGATAGGTTATCCTGCCATGATGGAAGCTACCAACACTACTCGGGAAAGTGGGAGAACATTTTCATGGTGGCAAGGATCAAGACGGTTGCACACGAATGTTTGCCACCCTTTAGCTTCAAAGTTAAGGGTGTTTCTGACGATTGGCACTCCCGTTGTGAGCCATACAGGTGTCGTCCCCGGAATAGCAAGAAACTCAGCTAGCCATGGGCGAACTGCCTCACCCAAGGCTAACTTCCCAGGTATTGCACCGACTCAACCTCCTCGAACCCTACATATTTATTCAAAGCTTGTCCATCAAACCGGATTTTTAAGTTTCGTACCTTCGGCACTTTTGTGCCCTTTTTATGTGGACAATATTGGCATAAAACTCCTTGACGAGGTATTGATTAGCATCAAGTGGACGACCGGAGAACCATTTCCATCCTTCTCTTCGAAAATTGCTTTAGGACATTTGGATTGTGTTGGCTCAGGTCTTTGGTTATGAATTGTCGCTCAAGCGTGAGCGACCTTTGGGTCCACCATTCCCGAAATTTTGCATAAGCTTTCTCACTCACAAACCTATCAGCCCATACTTTCGAGTTCCTTGATCTAGCCAGGCCTCCCACAACTGTATCACCCCCTCTTTCGTCATTCGGGACTTCATCATCGTCATCTATATTGATTGGTACTGAGGGAGCATGTGCGAAAGAGGGTTCAGAATCTTCACTACCCCCTTCCGACCCCCCAGATGAACCCTCAGAGGAGGATTACTCATCAACCAAATGCAATCTCCCTTGGATTTGTTGGTAGTGGACTTCCGGCTGTGCCTGCCCAGAGTTTCCTTCAGAAGCCTCCCCATATGGGACATACTCACTAGTGTCTAAAGTGACCGGGCTCTATTGGCAGTTGCCTTCTTGCCGATTACTTTTTGGACTGATAGAGGTATGTTGGGTTTGCCCCAACCCCGGCCTCAGGACGGTTCTGCCCTTCCTTTGGAAGTATCACCTCTACCTCTAGAATGCACCATTGTCTGCAACATACAAGTAGTGAAAGTCAGTTAGTATCGGTGTTCAACTTGTGCTAAAGCATTACAGAAGAAATAAAAGATAATGCTTCTAAGAACAGGACAGTGCGGACTGCACAAAAGTGAGTGTGGTCGCGAACTGCATAAAAGTGAACGTGGCCGCGAAAAGACCAGGATTAGACTATTGGTTCTTTGAAGTTGGTCTATCGTGCACCGCAAAAAAATGAGTGCGGCTGCGGAAGACCCATCACGGACCGCACAAGGGTGCGGCCACGAAACCAACTGACTGACTCTCTGAAGTTCACACGTGCGGACTGCATAAAATTGAGTGCGGCCGCGAAAGATCAATCGTGGACCGCACAAAAATGAACGCGGCTGCAAAATCTAGCAAATGTTAGTGCCTCTAAACTAGGGTATCCCGGACCGCACACTTTTGAACGCGCCACAAAATTCAAATTACATCGGCACTGCTGAACACCTGATACTAGGGTTTTCACTATCTAAACAAAATTTATGGAAATTAACCATGCAAAGCTACAAACCGCAGCCCCCATTATGCATTTTAACACTACCCATATGATTTTAAGCAAGTTTTAAGCATCAAATCGACATTTTGGCATGAACTTAACCCTAGATAAAAAGAAAAATAAATAAAAAGAGAAAAGAGAAGAAAAAGAAGAAGTTAAATCATTGAAATGAATCATACCAGTTGTGAAAAGTAGTAGGAAATGCACATTTAATGAGATTGAAAGCAAGAACAAATGCACAGTACTTTAGGTATATGTGAGAAGTCAGGGTTTATAAAGTGTGAATAGTTCCAAAAAGGTGTATTTATACTTCTAAACCAGCGACCCCACAGACTTACCTGAGTGCGGCCGCGAAGATAAAATTCATAATCCTAGACTAAAAGATGAAAATCTAATGTTGAAAGGTAATTTTAGTACAAAATTTCCCAAAACGGAATGTACAGCCATCTCACGTGCTCAGGTAATACATAACATAACCTAAAAATGTCAAAAAGATCTATTTATACTAAGCTAAAATTTTCGGACAAAAATACCCCTACGGAGGTTATGTGGCCACGTGATTCTGAGCGCGACCATATTCTTGCTTTTGTGGCCGCGTAATTCTTATCGCAGACCGCATTCTTCAAATCTAGATCTGGGTTAAGCTGAGTTCTGCAGACCGCATAATTTCTATCGCAGCTACGGTGAGACTTTCGCGATCGCACATTTATGCCGCGAACCGTACTTCTCTCTTTGGCTCAAGTTGTGAACTCTCTGAACTTCATGCACCGTGGACCGTATAATTTCCATCGCAGCCGCGGTGGCCGCATATTTCTGGCGTGGTTCTCGCTTATCATTTGGCATTAAAATGCAACTCTCTGAATCTCCCTTTTGCGGACCTGCTTATTTCTGATTGCGGCCGCGCTGTGGCTTTTGCGGCCGCACAATATTAGTGTGGTCCGCGTTTCGTATTTCTTGGCCCAATCTTGGTTTTTGCTCAAGTTTGACTCCTTTATGAGTTGATTATGACTCATTTGGCTCATTTTGAACAATTCCTGCAAGCAAGCACATTACATTAGTTTCTGGGAATACATTCACGCATTTTTTGCCTAAAACACAAGTAAAAGAGAGCAAATAATATGTCAAAATCCCTACTTATCAAGGCTGCACGCCGCAACATGTCTCATTGATTTATGCCATGATTGGTTTCATATAGCGGTTGGGCTGAAGGAGCCCCTCTGGAGGCTGTACACACCCCCAGTGAGCGCAGGTACCTACCGAGTTTGAGTATCGAGTGGCAAACGACTGAGAGGAATGAGTTACTGTGAGGAATGAGTTACTGTGAGGAATGAGTAATTGTGAGGTTGGAGTGAATCGGAGGACTGAGTAATTGTTGCTCTGAAAGGCTGTATTTGATTTCATTGTTGTTGTAGTTAGCTTCCATATATCACTGTTTTGAAATTTGTGAGAGAAATTATATGTGGTTTTACTTGAACATGATATGTATAAATTAATTTGACTTAAATTGAAGGATTTCAAAGCATGCCTACTTTCTTTGCAGAGGTTACTAAAATTGAACTATAATTGTGTAGCTCGTCACTATCTTCAGTTCTTTATTTAGTCTTGTTACTTACTGAGTTGGTTGTACGCACGCTACACCATGCACTTCGTGTGCTGATCCAGGTGTTTTCGGACACGGTGGGTGTTGATACTTGCACAGTTGACCTTTGGAGATTTTGAGGTAGCTGCTCGGTGTTCGCAGTCCTTGATTCACCTTCCCTATCTTTCCTTTTATTGTATTTGGTTCTAGGCTATCTTAGACAGTGTATTTCAGATTTGTGACTTTAGATGCTCATGTACTCTGTGACACCCCGATTTGGGAGTTATCTTTCCGCGTTGTGTTTGGGGATCTTTCTATCCTGTTATGAGAAGTTGCTATTTAAATTGCTTTAAATCTATTTTTGTTAAAATTGTTGGAGTTATTCGTAAGTGTCGACTTGCCTAGTACCACGATAGGCGCCATCACAACAGGTAAGGATTTGGGTCATGACAAGTTGGTATCAGATCCTAGGTTACATAGGTCTCACGAGTCATAAGCAGGTTTAGTAGAGTCTTGCGGATCGATATGGAGATGTTTGTACTTATCTTCGAGAGGCTACGAACCCCTAGGAAACTTCACATTCTATTATACTTGTCATGCGGACTTATTAATTCCGGTAACTAAACTTTTGTTATTCTATGTTCACACATATAGTGAAGACACGTACTACCAGACAGGATGGACAGCCACTAGTACCACCAATTAGGGCCGCGAGAGGCTGAGGTCGTGGTAGAGGTCGCGGTAGGGGCAGAGGTGCAGCTCGTACAGTAGCTAGGGCAGCACCTGCAGATCCACCAGTTGCCCCACTTCAGGAGCAGGTTACAGTTGTGGATGAGCCAGTGGGGCCAGCTGTGCCCATTGTGATTCTAGGCCTTTAGGAGGCCTTAGGTCAGATTCTGACCATGTGCACCAGTCTTGCTCAGGCGGTCTCTGTTCCGGCCGTAGCAGCCACTTCTCAGGCCGGTGGAGGTACTCAGACTCCCGCCACCCGTACACCAGAGCAGGTGATGCAGGGACTCCAGACACCGCGGGCACTACCACCTCAGCCGGTTGCAGCTGCTCATTCCCTTGTGGTTCCTATTATGACTGATAATGAGCAACGAAGATTAGAGAGATTTGGGAGGCTCCAGCCTCCATCTTTTAGTATGGTAGAGTCGGAGGATGCCTAGGGTTTCTTGGACAAGTGTCAGAGGATTCTTCGTACATTAGGTATTCCGGAGACCAGTGGGGTCTCGTTCACTACTATTCAATTCAATGGGGCTGCCTTCGGATGGTGGGAGGCTTATGAGAGGCGTAGGCTGGTCGGTTCAGCACCACTTACATGGAAGGAGTTCTCCATCCTCTTCTTGGAGAAGTTCGTGACGTAGTCTCGTAGAGAGGAACTGCGCAAATAGTTTGAGCAGCTCCATCAGGATGCTATGTCTGTGATGCAGTACGAGATGAACATTTTTAGTTGGCCCGTCATGCAATTTGGTTGGTTCCCACTGATAGGTAGAGGATCAGGAGGTTCATTAATGGCCTCACATATCAACTGCGATTGCTTATGACTCGGGAGAGGGTATCTGGTGCTACTTTTGATGAGGTTGTCGACATTGCTCGGCAGATAGAGTTGGTTCGCAGCCAGGAGCAGGGTGAGAGGGAGGCCAAGAGGCCTCGTGGATCAGGAGGTTTCAACGGTGTTCCTTCTGGGGGTCAGTTCTACCACGGTAGGGGTCGTCCTTTCAGGCATGCTTAGATGGCTCGTCCAGTTCACCATGGTGTATCATCTGGCAAGGGTTCTTACAATTCTCATCAGGGTCAGTCATCTCTCAGTGACCTTCCAACTCAGAGTTCGTCCCGTGCTCAATCACTTCAGGGCTCATCTATGTCAGGTCCTTCTACCAGTTATCCTGGTGCTCGGGGCTCCCATCAGTCCCCACCACCAGCACTAGGGAGTTGCTTTAAGTGCGGAGAGTTTAGGCACTTGTGGAGGCAGTGTCCTCATTGTCTAGGAGGTCCGGTGCAGTAGAGGAGTTAGGCGCAAGTTCCACACCAGTTACTACACCACTCGCCCAGCCAGCTCAGGGTGGGGCTCAGTCAGCTAGAGGTTGCCCTAGAGGGGGAGGCTGATCAGGTGGCGGCCAGGACCGATTCTATGCTCTTCCCGCTAGAGCAGATGCCATTGCTTCAGATGCAGTTATCACGGGTATTGTCTCAGTTAGCCATAGGGATGCACTTGTATTATTTGACCCTGGTTCCACTTATTCGTACGTATCATCATATTCTGCTCATTATCTGGATATGCCCTATGAGTCCTTAGTTTCATCTATCTAAGCAAGTGGGCGATACTATTGTTGTGGACCGTGTATATCGGTCGTGTGTAGTGACTATTGGGGGATTTGAGACTATAGTTGATCCCCTGTTCCTTAGTGTAGCTGATTTCGATGTGATCTTGGGTATGGACTAGTTGTCTCCATGTCATGTTGTTCTGGATTGTCACGCTAAGATCGTGACATTGGCGATGCCGGGGCTACCACAGATTGAGTGGCGAGGTTCTCTAGATGTTCCCAGCAGAGTGATTTCATACTTGAAGAGCCAGCGAATGGTTGGGAAGGGTTGTTTATCTTAATTGGCCTTTGTTAGTGATGTTGGTGTTGATTCTCCTACTATTGATTCTGCTCTGGTGGTACGAGATTTTTCGGATGTGTTTCCTACAGACTTGTCAAGTATGTCGCCCGACATGGATATTGACTTTGGTATTGACTTGGTGCTAGGAACTCAACCCATTTTATATTCCTCCGTACCGTATGGCACCAGATGAGTTTAAGGAGTTGAAAGAGAAGCTTTAGGAACTTCTTGATAAGGGGTTTATTAGACCTAGTATGTCACTTTGGGGTGCACCGGTTCTGTTTGTAAAGAAGAAGGATGGTACTATGAGAATGTGCATTGATTATAGGCAGTTGAACAAAGTCATAATCAAGAACAAGTATCCTTTGTCGCGTATTGATGATCTATTTGACCAGCTTCAGGGAGCGAAAGTGTTCTCCAAGATTAATTTGAGGTCTGGGTATCACCAGTTGAAGATTTGGGACTCAGATATTCTAAAGACAGCATTCAAGACCCGTTATGGTCATTATGAGTTCCTTGCGATGTCTTTTGGGCTGACCAACACCCCAGCAATGTTCATGCATCTGATGAACAGTGTGTTTCAGCCTTATCTTGACTCGTTTGTTATTGTGTTCATTGATGATATACTGGTGTACTCTCGTATCTAGGAGGAGCATGCCCAACATTTGAGGGTTGTGTAGTAGCGGTTGAGGGAGGAGAAGATTTATTCCAAGTTCTCCAAGTATGAGTTTTGGCTTAGTTCAGTGGCATTCTTAGGGCACGTGATGTCCAGTGATAGGATTCAGGTGGATCCGAAGAAGATAGAGGCGGTTCAGAGTTGGCCCAGACCGTCCTCAGCTAAGGATATTCAAAACTTTCTAGGGTTGGCTGGTTATTATCGTTGCTTCGTGCAGGGTTTCTCGTCTATTGCGTCACCCTTAACCAAATTGACCCAAAAGGGTGCTCCTTTCAGGTAGTCGGATGAGTGTGAGGAGAGCTTTCAGAAGCTCAAAACTGCCTTGACCACAGCTCCAGTTCTAATTGTACCTTCAGCTTCTGGTTCTTATACAGTGTATTGTGATGCCTCTCAGATTGGTATTGGGTGTGTCTTGATGCATGAGGGTAGATTGATTGCTTACGCTTCACGTAAGTTGAAGCCTCATGAGAAGAACTAACCTGTGCATGATTTGGAGTTGGCGGCCATTGTTCATGCATTGAAGATTTAGAGGCACTATATCTATGGTGTGTCTTGTGAGGTATTTACGGATCATCGGAGCCTCCATCACTTGTTCAAACAGAAGGATCTAAATTTGAGGCAGTGGATATGGTTAGAGTTGTTGAAGGAATATGATATTACTATTCTGTATCATCCAGGGAAGGCCAATGTGGTGGTCGATGCTTTGAGAAGGAAGGTAGTGAATATGGGTAGTCTTGCATCCATTGCTGTTGGTGAGAGACCTCTTGCAGTTGATGTTCAGGCATTGGCCAACCGGTTCGTGAGATTAGATGTATCGGAGCACAGTCGGGTTGTAGCTTGTGTGGTTTCTCAGTTTTCCTTATTTGACCGCATTAGAGAGCGCCAATATGATGGTCCTCATTTGATTGTCCTCAATAACAAGGTTCAACATGGTGATGCCAGAGATGTGACTATTGGACATGATAGGGTGTTAAGGATGTAGGGCCAGATATGTGTGCCAATGTAGATGGGCTACGGGAGTTGATTCTTGAGGAGGCCCACAGTTCGCGATACTCCATTCATCTGGGTGCCGTAAAGATGTATCAAGACTTGAGGCAACACTATTGGTGGAGGAGAATGAAGAAGGATATATTGGGGTTTGTAGCTCGGTGTCTTAACTGTCAACGGGTAAAGTATGAGCGTCAGAGACCGGGTGGATTGCTTCAGAGAATAGAGATTCCAGAGTGGAAGTGGGAGCAGATCACCATGGATTTCTTAGTTGGGCTCCCACGGACTTCGAGGAAGTTCGATGCTATTTGGGTGATTGTGGATCGGCTGACCAAGTCCGTGCACATCATTCCAGTTGGTACTACTTATTATTCAGAGCGGTTGGCTGAGATTTACATCCGAGAGATGGTTCGCCTTTACGGTGTGCTAGTGTCCATCATTTCAGATCGAGGCATGCAGTTTACATCGTAGTTTTGGAGAGTCATGCAGCGAGATTCAGGCACCCAAGTTTAGTTGAGTACAGCATTTCAACCTCAGACGGATGGACAGTCCGAGCGCACTATTCAGATATTGGAGGATATGCTACGCACTTGTGTCATTGATTTTGGGGGTCCATGGGATCAGTTTCTGCTGCTCACGGAGTTTGCTTACAACAACAGTTACTAATCGAGCATTCAGATGGCCCTGTATGAGGCTTTGTATAGGAGGCAGTGTAGATCTCTCGTGGGTTAGTTTGAGTCGGGTGAGGCTAAGCTATTGGGTACAGACGTGGTTCAAGATGCTTTGGACAAGGTTAAAATGATTCCGAAATGGATTTTTGATGGTCCTATAAGCTCCGTTGGGTGATTTTGGACTTTGGAGCGTGTCCGGATTGTGATTTGGAGGTCCGTAGTGGAATTAGTCTTGAAATGACGAAAGTTAAATTTTTGAAAAGTTTGACCGGGAGTGGACTTTTTGATATCGGGGTCGGATTGGGGTTGGAGTAGATCCGTTGTGTCATTTATGATTTGTGTGCAAAATTTGGCGTCAATCGGACGTTATTTGACACGCTTCGACGTTGGTTGTAGAAAGAAGTTTCAAAGTTCATTAGGCTTGAATCTATGTGTGATTCGTGTTTTTTATGTTGTTTGAGGTGGTTTGAGAGTCCGACTAAGTTCGTATGATTCTTGAAGACTTTTTTGTATGTTTGGTTGATGTCCCGGAGGCCTCGGGTTGATTTGTATTACTAGATTCAGAATTGTTTTTGGGTTTCCAAATCCATCCTGAAATATTTGATTTACGAAATCGGCAAAAGGAATATCTATGTCCACTTTTATTGCAATAGAGACATGTAACTCCTGATCCATTTTTGGATCTTTCATTAGTGTTAGTACTAGTGGACTCTGTTCTAGCTGGTCCTTCTCCACTTGACTTGTAAGTCGCCTAGTTTGACCTGATAGAACTATGACTGGTGTATTTGCGCATGCCATTGAGTTGCATTTGCAATTCCTCAAACTCTTCTTGAAGTACTTCTTTTTTGATTACACATACTTCATGTTTGAGTTTCCAGCCTTTTACTTCTTTGTTGAGTCTCTTTAGTTCATTCATCAATTTTTGAGACTCTTTCAAAGTAAGATCAAGAATATCCTGAAATTTATTACATCTTTCACAGTTATAAAGACCTTACCTCGCTTGTTTCACCCCGTGCCATGAAACAGTTCTCATTATCATCTTTGCATTCTTCTCTGAAGTGTCTTCATCTGTCCAGCATCCTGAAAGTTGTTCATGTCGTTTTCCAGAATTGTCATGAAGCAAAGATTTTCTATCTCTTCGTGTTCTGAACTGTCTTCATCACTCCAGCTTCCAAAAGATTTGTTCTTGCTGAAACCTCTAGAGACTTTTCTTTTTAGATCTGGACACTCAGCTTGAACATGTCCAAATCTTCCACACTCGTAGCATTTTCCATCATTTTTATCTTGTTCGTTGTATTTCCTGAATCGCTTAGGTGGAATCCTTCCTCTTCTCGCATTCCTGAATCTTCTCATTAAACCATCCATGTTTCTTGACACCATGGCGATTTCTTCTTGAAGAGCTTCAGGATCATCATCAATATCATTTTCAGCTATTTCAGTTGTGGCCTTGAATGTGAATGTTTTCTTCTTTTCTTCTTGGTTTGTTTTCTTGAGATGTGTTTTCTCGAAGGCTATGAGTTCTCCTCGAAGTTCATCATATTATAACTTATTTAGATCATGTGATTCAAGTGTGACTACTTTGGTCTGCCAAGTAGTGGGTAGGCTTCTAAGTATCTTTCTAACTTGATCACCACTTGAGTATGGTTTGCCAAAAGCTTTTAGATCACTAATGATTTTGCTGAATCGGGCAAACATGTCTTCAATAGATTCTCCTTCTTTCATCTAAAAGAGTTCAAAATCATGAACCAACATGCTGATATGTGTTTCTTTTACTTTGCTAGTTTCTTCGTAAGTAACCTCAAACTTATCCTACATTTCTTTGGCTGTATCACAACTGGAGATTTTCTCATACTCTTCACCGCTTATGGCACTGTAGAGCAAATTTCTCGCCTTATTGTTGACTTGTACAACTTCCATTTGCTCATCTGTATATGAATCTATATCTTCGGGATCAGCAAGTGGTTGAGCAGCAGCAGGCAGGGGATAGTTCCCCTTTTTGATAACTCTCCAGACTTTGACATCATAAGCTTTTGCGTATATTTCCATAGGCACTTTCCAGTGGGAGAAATGTTGTCCATTGAAGTATGGTGGCCTTACTTGTGAAGTTCCTTCTTGAAAGAGTCCTCCTATGATAACTTGATTTGCCATGATCTTTTCTCACAAGCTGTTAAGCAAAAGAAAAATGTGAGCCTTGCTCTGATACCAATTGAAAGTAAAAGAGGGGGGTGAATTGTTTATTTTTAAAATTAATTGCTACCAGTTGACTAGTTTTCTAATGAGTCGACTAGATATAACGAATTGATAATAGTAAGGATTGAATTTAAGATGCAGAAATTAAGTGCAGTAATTAAAGACATCGGAATTTTTATACTGGTTCGGATTCAATGTGAATCCTAGTCCAGTCCCCTTGGGTTGCAAGGGAGTTCTCTTTCAGTGAATGAGTTTCTCGAGTACACAGTAAATGGTGTGATCTACACCAATAGCTCAGTTCTTATATCACTTGTTTCTCTTTGATACAATGCCTCACCAGTGTTGTTCTCTCTTTCTTTTCTAACTTGTTACACAACAAGTCTAGTAGGGCTACAATGTTTGTTAAATTGTCGGATTTGAAAGCATGTACTTTCTTTACTAAGGTTACTGAAATTGAACTATAAATGTGTAGCTCGTCACTATTTTCAGCTCTTTATTTAGTCTTGTTACTTACTGAGTTGGTTGTACTCACGCTACACCCTGCACTTTGTATGCAGATCCAGGTATTTCTGGACACGGAAGGTGTTGATACTTGCACAGTCGACCTTTGGAGACTTTGAGGTAGTTGCCCCGCGTTCGCAATCCTTGTTTCTCCTTCCCTATCTTTCCTTTTATTATATTTGGTTCCAGACTATCTTAGACAGTGTATTTCAGACTTGTGACTTTATATGCTCATGTACTCTGTGACACCCTGATTTAGGGATTGTCTTTCCGCATTGTGTTTTAGGATCTTTCTATCCTGTTATGAGAATTTGCTATTTAAACTGCTTTAAATCAATTTTGTTTAAATGTTTTGGAGTTATTCGTAAGTGTCGGCTTGCCTAGAACCACGATAGGCGCCATCACGACAGGTTAGGATTTGGGTTGTGATATGAATATTAGTGATGATGGTGGTGTTGCGGCTTCAGGGCCCCATTTGTGTTCCTAATATGGATTGGTTAGGGAGATGATTCTTGAGGAGGCCTATAGTTTGCGGTATTCCATTCATCCAGGTACCGCGAAGATGTACTGTGATTTGAAGTAGCATTATTGGTGGCAGAGGATGAAGAAAGGCATTGTTGAGCATGTTGCACGGTGTTTGAACTGTCAGCAGGTTAGGTACGAGCATCAGAGACCTAGTAGTTTGCTTCAGAGTCTAGATATACCGGAGTAAAAGTGCGAATGTATCACTATGGATTTTGTGATTGGGCTGCCACGGACCTTGAGGAGATTTGATAATGTGAGGGTCATTGTGGATAGATTAACCAAGTGTGCACACTTCATTCCAATCATGACTTCATACACTTCAGAGCAGTTAGCTCGCATTTATCTAAGAGAGATTGTTCGCCTGCATGTTGTGCATGTGTCTATTATCTCATATCGAGGCACTCAGTTTACATCATAATTTTAGAGAGCAGTGCAGTGTGAGTTGGGCGTACAGGTTTAGTTGAGTACGAAATTTCATCCCCATAAAGATGGGCGATCTGAGCGTACCATTTAGATCTTGGAGGACATGTTGAGAGCCTATGTCATTTATTTTGGGGGCCAATGGGATCAGTTTCTACCTTAACCGGAGTTTGTTCTATAAAATAGCTACCAATCGAGCATCCAAATAGCTCCATATGAGGCCTCATATGGGAGGCAATGTTGTTCTCCGGTTGGTTGGTTTGAGCCTAGGGAGGCTAGATTGTTGAGCACAGATTTGATTCGTCTTCCTTTGGAGAAGGTGAAATTGATTCAGGAGTGGCTTCGTATAGCGTAGTCCATGAAAAAGAGTTATGATGATAGGAAGGCTCATGATGTGGCATTCATGGTGGGTATGAGAGGGTTCTACTAAGAGTTTTGCCATGAAGGGTGTATTGAAATTCGGGAAGAAGGGCATTGATCCCTCGGTATATTGGTCCTTTCGAGGTGTTGGAGAGAGTTGGTGAGGTGGCCTACATATTTTCTTTGCCACCCAGCTTGTCGGGAGTTCATCCGATGTTTCATGTTTCATGTTTGCATGCTTTGGAAGTACTTTGAGGACACGTCAAATTATTGGATTTCAGCTCGGTACAGCTAGACAAGGATTTGACTTATGACGAGGAGCCAGTGGCCATTTTGGATAGGCAAGTCCGAAAGTTGAGGTTGAAGGATATTGCATCGGTGAAGGTTCAGTGGAGAGGTCAACCTGTCGAGGAGGCGACTTGAGAGACCGAGCATGATATGCGGAGCAGATACCCTCATTGATATCACAGGTATGCTTCTAAACCCGTTCGAGACACAAAGAAACGGAAAAGAGGAGAAAACTTTAGCATCAGTTATTTCTAAGGTTGAAGCCCAGTATCGTGATTCTTAATTCAAGGCATTATCCATTCATCCTTGGGTTTCTTCACGTGGAGAAGTATAAGGTAAATTTGATTTTTCTCAATACCTAGTCTATATTTTGTTACTGTATCGTTGACTAAGGGTATAAAAAAGGAACAGAAACTTAAGGTGTTCTTAATACAGTACGACCATGCATTTTCTATTAGATGAATAAGATTCTATAAGTTTATGAGAAGTTCTCTTTATAGAGATTATGACTGCTTGTTAAATACTACGTGAGGACAAGAGTAGTGCTAATTATTGTGTCTAGCAAATTAAATATTTATTATAAAATAAAGAAAGTAATAAACTAGTTTATCTGGATCAGATTTATGCTCCAAGCATTGATCACGCCCAACTATGCCCTCTAAAAAGGACTCTGCGGACGTTGCAAATATAACCCGAGTATTACGCCCAGGGTCGAATCCACAGAGAGTTAACCTATCAATCATTATCTTTAGACCCACTAAACTCTTCAGAACCAGTTTCCCAGATGTTTGAATTACAGTTGAAGGTCGCTTTACTAACTATGATAAATTAAACAGCTGTAAATTAAAATGCTAAGGTTGTAAACAATGATGAGAAGAAGCTAAGGCAATGATTTCCCCTATTGAAGGAATCCCTTCTGTTTATGCTCATACAAATTTACCAACACATCTCTATCAATCATGAACGCTCATCTTACCGTAAATCTCTCCCGAGTAATTACAGTAATATACTAATTGCACTCTCCCGAGATACATTAGCTTACTTTATTTAGCACAATTCACTTTAGATTACACCCAATGCTTCGTCCCTAATTCCGCCTTTAAACCCGCGATTATAGATTCCTCTTATACTTTGAGAGTGGTGTTGTTCAACAATAACCTAAATATGAACTCTTTTCCAAGTTATGCACACTAAATAGGCACAGCTAATTGAGGATCCTGTCAATTAACTACAACAAGCACAAAGTTGAACAAATAGAGATTGAAACTAGCAATTTGTATTCACATAAACAAGATGTTCATCCCCCAATAGGTTCCATCAAAGCCTTACCCAAAGGATTTAGCTACTCATGGCTATGGAAAAACAAACTAAGATAGAATTCACCATAACTAGCAATAAAAATCAAAGAAAAGAAGAAAGATGTTTTGGGTGATCTCTCACAATTGTTTTTCCTTGCCAAGATACTCTAAAATTCAATACATGCCTCTCTTGGGCGGAGTCTTGTATTTAAAATAGGGTTTAGGTCTAAAAATCCCGTATTTTACACTTTAGTCCCTGAAGTTTTCTGCTTCCGCCGCGGTTCTGCCGCGGTCGCGGTCAAACCGCGGCCAAATACCTTCTCTGAATCTCATTTTATCCGCAGCTATCTTCCACCGCGGTTCTACCGCGGTCGCGGTGGAACCGCGGTCAACACAGTTCTCTAAATCTTCAGGTCTGTTTTGCGTGGTTTACTTGGGGAATTTCACAGTTGGCCTCTTTTTCTTCATTTTTGACTCCGAAAGTACTCCCTAGCCTTCCCTGGTCATATATCACCTGCAAATCATGAAAAGCACTAATAAGAGCATTTTGTTATCACTTTTATCATCAAAACTATGCAAGAAGGTAGTTATTTAAGGCGAGATTATAGTTATATTCACCTATTATCAAGCATAACGGGAAAAAAAATGCTAGATTCATTAGTTGTATTCCTGTATAACTAATAAGAAGAGAAAGAGAGATAAACTTATAATTTACTATTTTCAACAAGTTTCCAATATACTTAGAAAAAAGTTGAAAATGGTTTTGAGAATAGAAAAGCGAATTTCGATAGATACTTATTTAGAAAAATGGATTTATGGAGTCGATAGGTTATAACATTAGACTTATACTGATTTACAGATTTCACACAAATTGAGCATTTGGATTAATAAGACGCCAAACTTTGATTAGTTGGCATCGAAAGGTACGTAGTAACCTTACCGCAATTTGTGTTTACATAACTTACATGATTTATGCATAATTTCTAATATGAATACGTTACTAACTGTTTTGAATTTGCGTGTGGGACTAGTCTTTTACTTGATATAATATCAAAATATTTATTTGAGATGATTAGTGTTATTTTGAATGTTCTTACTATTATTTGACATGTTCTACTGTTTCGAAATCAAATTATATGATTGGATAAGAACTGAAATGCCCTATGCTATTTAAAAATATTTTCAAACTAGCATTTATTGATTATAAAGACAAGTATAAAAGGGAGGAGACTTTAAAAGATCATGTAGCTAACAGGCGGTTTGTTAGACCTGGTGCACCTTGTAATAACCGATTCACGTTGCAGTCCTCGCTAGTAAGAAGGTAGAACTAGCATACTATTACTGATTTTCCTCGAGAATGGACTACCGTTATGTTTGACTTCTTGCGAAGAGGTCCACAGTTATACCGATTACATGATCTGTTCATTGGAACCTCCCAAACATGAATATTTCATATGACACAGTATCTACTTAGTTTATTTCCTAATTGTTAATTGAATTCTATTTACATAAGACACGTGATGAGACTGATTATTGTTTACCATTTATGAAAGGGTATTTTATGATATTGTCTGATTAGTATACTGGCATATTTTTTTACTTGTCCCCAATTAAAAGCGGTTGTGGTTAAGTGTTATTACTCACTGAGCTAGTGACTCATCTCTGCTTTTTTTACAGAGAACAGTTGGCGGGGGCGAGAATTTTGTCAATTAGAGCGCACTACTGATAGTTCCTGGTAAGCTCTACACTTGTTTGTGTGGGCGAAAAATTTATTTATTTATTTGCTAAGTATTTTCTTTTGTATTCTTAGAGTCACTCCATAGTCATTTTTAGTGTCATGAGTATGCATTCATTATTATGGACTGAGATACAAGTATTACACTTTCTTTCTATATTTTTGAGATGGAATTAATATTATTATATTAAAAAGGGTTGTAATGTTGGTGGAGAGTGGAGACTCATTTTTGCTTAGTTGACGAAGATCGTGACTAATTTAGGTGAATATTTATTGGTTGTTGTTTATTTATGAGATATGATAATTTCTGGATAGTCCTAAAGTAGGAAAAATTGTGTCCACTTTCTGTAAAATACTGTCGAGTTTTACTTGAGGCATTTGCTCCTAAGTGCCAATAATGATTCTAAACTGGATCGTGGCACAACTTATAAAAAATATATTAAACAGATTAACAATTTCAATTGCACAGTAAGAAAATGCATATTTTGGAACTATTCTATAAATGTTACTAGCCCCGAAAAGAGAACTTACTCTTTCTTGTGTAGCAGAAGCGAAAGACCGGATGAATCACGACGGAAATTACTGGTCGACAGTAGTAATTATGGTGTGATGGAACAACCCTTAATATCACAGTCTACACTGTAATCTGATTTTAAGAGGAGAGCGCAAGAAAAATACTGCATACAATATTTTTTATTATACACGAAAGTGTCTTAATACAGAAAATATTACAATTAACTTTAATAACTCTAATAAGTCTTAGAGCACCCCTTATGGGTGAACCCATATTTCCTACTCGTCAGAATAAGGAAGTTGATAGAGAGAGGAGATTATTTGTCTTCTTTGAGTAATTAGCTAATCTTTTGAAGATAAGTTATCTTGCTATGTGAATTTCAAGTGCCAATTACGTAAATCTATAGTGAAATTTGCATATTGTTAAATCCCTTTTCACGAAATGGTTTGTTGGCATTTCCCTGGCTAGGCAAGCCTTTAATATGTCGGTTAACTCATATTTGTAAGTACTTATGCATTACTCTCAAGGTCCTCTTAGTTAGTTTGTTATAGGAATTGTGTCATGTCACTTGTAGGGGTGGCAATGGGGCGGTGCAGGGCAGGTGTGGGGCGGCTTGAGTCATAACCCGCAAAATTTCAACCTGCACTGTCCCGCATCGCATAACATTTCTCTGATTTTTCAAACCGCATTAACCCGCATTCGCCCCGCCCCGCTTTTTTTGTTGTTGTGATTTTGTAGATCTAGTATAAAACTAAATCAAGATTAATATTATTGCAGTGAATAAAAAGATTCAGAACATAAATTGCAATGGAAAAAAAAAATCATGGTCATTTAGTGAACTGCTGCTATTTTTGTAGTTCTTCTTTCGCATAATATGATATATTTTAGAGTGACAAGGCATTAGGTGAAGAAATATTAATATAATATCCAACTATTATTGTTACCAATAGTTAGTCCTTGGTTAAGTTTGTTACGAGACATATTTTGAAAACTCAAGTATATTCCTATTTGTCTACAAAAATTAGGGATGGAAAAATAGAACTAGGAATATATAAAATTAACTAAAGCCTTTTTTTGTGAATGTTTTTTCAAAAGTAAAAAGAAATAACATTTATAAACGAGTACCCCTTTATAAACTAAAGGTTAGTTAATGATTCATATATCACAAAATATGGGTTCTAATAAGAATAGTTACGAAAATTTAGAGAATGAAATTATTCTTAAAAAAAGAGAATTCAAAGAATGAAATATGTGTATAAAGCAAAAGAAAAATTATAATGCACTTTGCACAAAGAATTGAAGGGTAGAATTAGTAGACTTATATTCCCTCAAATGCAGCAACATTCGCACAAACCCGCCACAGTATCATCCCAAAAACCCGCAACCGCCCCGCCTCACATTAAATCTTCAAAAACTTATTTCAACTCGCATCGCACCTGCAACGTCCCGCATAAAGGCAAACCCGCACCTCACTCTCATAAGGTTAAATCCGCACCACCCTGCACCTGCCCCGTCCACTGCCATCCCTAGCCACTTGCATTCTTTATTTTCTTATCTACCGACATGTTTAATAGAAAGGATTGTGTATTTAAGTTTTGACCTTACGACCCTGTGAGCGTTACTGTGTTAAAACACAAAATCAGGAAAAACAAAACTGTTAGAAGAATTAAAAAAATCTGGAAAAATAGTAGAGTTTAAGAAATATTCCGAGTTCACAATTTGCTTGTGTGTCCTTAAGGAATTTTAACCCCCTCACATGTTGCCAAGGTAATGGATTAAATCCTCCCAAGATAAAACGGAATAAACCTTCCTGCAACAGTGGCAATACAAACTGCAGGATACCAACGAACTTAAAGAACGGAGCAAAATCACACTTACAAATTTGAGAGAGAGAGACTGCGAATTAGAATGCAGTATATTCAGAAAGAAAGAAGTTCTGGAGTGTTTTTCGTATATAGAAAATGGAGTCTTGCCTCAGAATTTATAGGCAATTATCAGAAGAGGTGTATGGAAAAGGTGCCTTTTCAGAAGAATACGCTGCTTGCCGCGGTGGGCTCAGGATTCTGGCGTATTTTCAGCAGTGATTTGGCATTTAATTAATTATTAAATAATTAAATAAATTTTCTCCAAAAATAATCTTATCGATCGATCCAAATCCAAAGCCGAAGCCGAGCCGAGCGACGACGACGGCGCGAGGGTTCATTCTCTTCAACTCCTTTTAAGAGCTTTAAGAAGTGATTCTATATATAAGCACACACAAATGTGGTTGTCCCTCACCAATGAGGGACAAAGTGCAAGACAAAAGTTCACTTCTTCAAATGGCCTCTTTTTCTTCATTTTTGACTCCAAAAGTACTCCCTAGCCTTCCCTGGTCATATATCACCGGCAAAACATGAAAAGCACTAATGAGAGCATTTTGTTATCACTTTTATCATCAAAACTATACAAGAAGGTGGTTATTTAAGGCGTGATTATAGTTAAATTCACCTATTATCAACACCCCACACTTAAACCTTTGCTCGTCCTCGAGCAAGTTAAACCACACTTCTAGGCCTAACGGTTTGATACATTACCCCAATTTATGTCACACTCGCCATTACAAAGGACCAACCTAAGCAATGCAACAATCATGCATCAGATGCGGACTCTCATGCCATGACACACTCGTGCTCACTCTAGCTACTCTAACAGAAGTGAAGATTTACTTTTTCTTCCTGAGTCACATGCCCTCATATCACAAGTCTAAGAGAAGTTCCCCACACATAAAATTCAAACAATAAGGAACCAAGGATAGAAAGAATTCACTCACTCTCAGCAAAGAGCATTCACATGCCACACAGATACACCATAAGCTTGCCCCTAGTGTAATACTCTACTAATCGAGTTGTTCAGTCAAAGATCAAGAGGTCTTCATTTGGTTGTAATGTAGGCTAAGGGACGGGTAGGATATATTTGGATATAGTGACTAACCTCCCTAAGCACTTTTAATACACACTCCCTTTTATTTCAATTTCCATGCTCAACCCAATCGTTCTTCCACATTTTTGTTTCACGTGTGACCCCCACTTTCCTTTAGGTGCAACTGGCTTCTTCTTTTTTCTTTCTTTATTTTGTTCTCTTGTCTCATTTTTTTTTCCAGAGATTGCATGTGCACCAATCAAACAATTCATTCTTGATTCCCTTTTTCGCTAACTCCCTACTACCCCACACTTTGACTTTTGTATGTTCTTTAGTGATTCAAGCACTTCTAGGAGGTATAGGTTCAAACAATCAAGCTATTCAAACACAAAGATTTAGGTCATTATAGGGTTATCAAAGAACAGGCTTCAGGCTCAAAGGGGTTAACTATGGCGATATATACAGGTGGATTCACAATTATATAGGGTTGCACAAAGAAATGCCTCAATCATCTCTAAAACCAAACAACTTCTATTTCGCTTTGCAAACACACAGGGCATGTTCTAGGTATCGCATGCAGGCACAGAGTGCAAGTAATATCTCCCACACACTTATCATGCAACTCATTCCGAATCAGTTCATCAACACACTCATACGAGCATTCAAGCAAGACAAGATGTGCAAAATTAAGGCATAGATTTACGAGTCCACAAGCGAGCCTAGACGTCACACTCTCAAGTTCGTTTTAGTTATTTGCAGGTGTGCATATCAGGGCTTGTATTCTAGCCTTCACCAATCTTAGTCCTAAAACTACAAAAGGAAAATCTACCTAACCCGGTTCAAGAAAAGCCCTTGGAAAAGAACCGTGGTCAAAAGAAAAACCAAGGGGGAAGTATTACACTACCTAGAAGAGAAAAATAAAAAAAAATAAAAAAAATTCTACATGGACTACTTCCCTCAAGATTATTGTCCAAGTGGTCCGTCCTCAGGAAGAGTCCTCTAACTTGTTTTCAGTTTTGATTAATTCCGACTTTGACCCTCAAGAGACCCGTCGACAAGTGTCTGTCGTTGGGCCAAGTCAGCTACTCCTAATATAAGCACACTCAAATATATACAACACATCAATCTAATGCTACAGCACAAACAACGTCTATATATATTACAACACACAATCAGAGCAAGACTCCCACCCCACACTTAAAATCATGGCATGTCCCCATGTCATATCAAGAAAGTAAAGAGCAGAAGGGTCAGAAGACTTCCCTGAGACTCAATCAGATTCTGAGACGGTGCTGGGGTCTACACGGCAAGCTCTCCCCAATGCACGTAACCATGCCATAAACTGGCTCTCAGATCTGGACTGCCTCTGCGACATGGCATCCATCCGCGTGTGTAGGCCATCCACCGAGGTGCGGAGATCCGCGACCTCTTCCTCCAAGGAACGCAGCATAGGCTGGGTGGACTGTGAGCGGGATAGGCCTGCCCCAGTATGGAGGCGCCGAGAGGGTCCGACACTGTCAGTAGACCTCCTGGACGGTGCAAGAGGAACCGGATCATCATCCTCATCATCTATCTCAATTGTTGTACGTGTACCCCGGCCCACTCTGATGCCTGAGGCTCTGAATGCTGCTCTAGGGGGCAAGTCTCCATCGGCAGGATGGGTGGGGGTATTTCTCAGCAGGCACAGTGTAGTCACCAAAGAAGGGAAGTAGAATCCCTTTGACAGCAGCGGCCCCCGTAGGACCATTTCATCACTAATTACCCTTGCCGCATCAAAATCCTTCTTCGTCACGAAGCACCATGTCAACAGTGCACGCTGTCAGTTGTGTTTCTTGAGGGCAGGAACCGGCTGCAGATGACAGTTAACCAACACTTAGCCAAGTGGGTGAATGAGTTGGAGTTCAGGGTGATTTGGTCACGTATCTAGGTTGGTCGCCCCTCTGCGCAGAGTATATCAGTCATGACCTCCCATGTGACCCCTGGCCTATCGTGGTAGTAGTCGATGTCACTAGTGAACTGAGGCAGCCGCAACACCTGGCGAATCATGGGAATTATGGCGCTGACCACCTTACCCCGCACAATAACCTCCCTACTTAAGTTCAATGGGCAGTTGGCATAAAACTCCCTAACAAGCATCTTGTTGACCGGGGCAGGGTCATCAAATAAGAATTCCATTTCCCTCCTCCGAATTTCTTCATACATCTCTGCCTTTTCTACGTGGAGGGCTGCCCGGTCAAGCGAGATCTCATGGATGAAGTTCTTCGTAGCCTTGGCATTAAAGTCGTCCTCCGCTAGTTCTGATTGGAACCTGGATTCATCATATGTAGGCTGTTGGGATGCGCCTGCCGATCTCCTTTGCCTTTTAGGAGCCATAGTACCTACAAAGAATTCAGAAGAACCATCAAATATATCCTTCCTGTGCCAGTTGGATGGGTACTCAGACTTCACCACCCAATGGCACCATACACTTGCCCCCATTTATTTCATTCATACAAAATGCCCATTTCCCACTACTAAGGTGTTCAAGGATAACAACCCCCACAAAGGCCCCACAATTTGCTTGCAATTTCCGGCATACATCCCCCCACACTTACTCCCTCAAGTGATTCACGTTAAATACAACACCACCATACACCAATTACAACACTGCCATCCACCAAATACAACACCGCCACAACCTAGGTTAGGCATAAAATGCCTCAAAATTGTGCAATAAATCCCAAATTTTCGGCCAAAAACGGCCCATCACCAAACTACACCACAAAAATATTTTCTAGGCCTCCAAGTCATCAAAACAACCCCTACAATTAAAGTATCATGGAGAACCAACCAAATTAGCACTAAACAACCCCACAAGCATCAAATACAACAATAGAAAACATAAAAGAAAGCAAAAATTAAAACATGAACAATAATCCTAACTAGGGTTTACTAAAACTAACACAAAACTAAATTACACTAATTAAGAAGAAGAAATAGAGGGGGGAAGAGAAACTTACTTGATGGAAGAGGGGAAAGGTGGAGGTGGAGTTTTGGAGAAGATGATAATGGAGTTTGGGTGAGAGAGAATAGAGATTTTTCTTTTTAGAGAGAGAAAGAGAGAAGAAGAATAGAGAAGAGGGGAAGGGGTGTCGGTTGTGTTGAAGAAAGAGTGAAGGAAGGTTTTGGGTGGGGGGGTTCTATATTAATTCGAAAGAAGGGGGAAAAAAAAAAAACTAAAAAAATTAAAAATTATCATACCTGGCCCGTCTGGGTCTGCCGCGGTTCTGCCGCGGTCGCGGTAGAACCGCGAGGGGTGAGGTTCAGAGAGGTCAATCCACCGCGGTTTGACCGCGGTCGCGGTGCAAGCGCGGTGGACTAACTACAGAGAGGTGCATTGACCGCGGTTTGACCGCGGTCGCGGTGGAACCGCGGTCTGGGCACTTCTCTGCATCTGACGTTTTCTTTTTTAAGTAAATGATTACACTTACAATAATTTCATGGGTTGCCTCCCACACAGCGCCTGATTTAACGTCGCGGCACGACTCAGATGAGCGCAATTAAGGCTCACTCGACCTCTGTGGTTCATTCAAGTGCAGCTCAGACATTTCCTTAGGCTCGCTCATACCCACATATAATTTCAATCACTGACCATTGACTCTAAATGCACGAGAGTCATTCTCAGTGGCAACTTCCACAGCTCCTGACGGGAAAACTTCAACTACTCGAAATGGTCCAGACCATCGTGACTTAAGTTTACCCGGGAACAACCTCAGTCTTGAGTTGTAGAGCAATACCATGTCCCCAGGTTTGAAAATTCGCTCAACGATGTTCTGATCGTGTAGCCTCTTCATTCTCTCCTTGTACAGCCCTGTGCTCTCAAAAGCAAGATACCGGAATTCCTCAAGCTCATGCAATTCAGTGACCCTTGACGTGCCCGCAGCTTCCATGTCTAGGTTTAGCTGTTTCAGTGCCCACCACGCTTTATGCTCAAGTTCTACAGGTAGGAGACAGGCCTTCCCAAACACCAACTTGTAGGGTGACATACCAATTGGTGTCTTGAAAGCTGTTCTGTAAGCCCAGAGTGCATCATCTAGCTTCCTCGCCCAATCAATTCTTGTGGCGTTCACTGTTTTTGTCAGTACACTCTTGATCTCTCTGTTGGATACCTCAACCTGTCCACTAGTCTGCGGGTGGTACGGAGTAGCCACCTTGTGGCGCACATCATACTTAGCCAACAACTTTTCAAAAGCCCTATTGCAGAAGTGAGTGCCTCCGTCACTGATAATTGCGCGTGGGTGAATATGTTCTTCTTTAGAAACCCAACCACCACTTTTGCATCATTGGTGGGTACCGCTGCAGCTTCTACCCACTTGGACACATAGTCTACAGCAACAAGAATGTACTTATTGCCATAGGAACTGACGAAGGGACCCATGAAATCTATCCCCTAGACGTCAAACACTTCCACCTCTTGAATTGGGTTCATGGGCATCTCGTGGCGCCGGGAAATGTTCCCTGTGCGTTGGCATTCATTACAGCCCTTTACCCATAAGTGAGCATCTTTAAACACCGTTGGCCAGAAAAATCCAGCTTCTAGTACCTTTGCTGCTGTCCTGATTCCCCCAAAGTGTCCACCATACACCGATGCGTGACAAGCCTGCAAAACAGAAAATTGCTCTATCTCGGGGACGCATCTCCGGATCATATTATCAAGGCATATTTTGAACAGATAAGGTTCATCCCAGTAATACTGGCGGCTTTCACGAAAAAATCTTTTCCTTTGGACCGATGAAAGGTCGTGAGGAACAATACCACTGGCCAGGTAATTAGCAAAGTCTGCATACCATGGCGCTTCCTGATGAGTGGTGGCGAGCAACTGCTCGTCTGGAAATGTTTCCAGAATATCCTCAACCTCTACTACATTTTCAGCTCCCTCAAGTCGTGATAGATGATCAGCGACTTGATTCTCAGTGCCCTTCCGGTCACGTATTTCAAGATCGAATTCTTGCAGTAGCAACACCCAACGAATCAGGCGTGGCTTAGATTCTTTCTTTTCTACTAAGTACCCAAGAGCTGCATGGTCAGTGTATACAATTACCTTGGATCCTATCAGATAGGACCGGAACTTGTCAAAAGCGAACACCACAGCTAGCATCTCCTTTTCCGTCACTGTGTAGTTCAACTGGGCCCCGCTCAGCGTTCTACTAGCATAGTAGATCGGGTGCATCAATTTGTCTTTCCGCTGGCCCAGCACTGCCCCCACTGCGTAGTCACTATCATCACACATTAATTCGAACGGTTGCTCCCATGTGACCAGGCTCTGTTTCAACTCCTCAAACGCTACCCTGCAATCATCAAAAAATACAAACGGGTGATCTTTCTCTAACAACTTACAGAGAGGGTTGGCGATTTTGGAGAAGTCTTTTATGAACCTCCGGTAGAAACCGGCATGTCCAAGAAAACTTCTTATGGCTTTGACCGAAGTTGGTGGAGGCAACTTTACTATTACATCAACCTTTGCTCGATCCACCTCTATTCCCTTGCTTGACACCCGGTGCCCCAAGACTATTCCTTCTTGTACCATAAAATGGCACTTCTCCCAATTCAGAACCAAGTTAGTCTCGGTGCACCGTTTCATCACACGCGTCAGATTTATTAGGCACTCCTCAAATGAATTTCCCACCACTGAGAAGTCGTCCATGAACACCTCCATTATATCCTCTACCATGTCAGTGAATATGGCCATCATGCACCGTTGGAATGTAGCGGGTGCATTGCATAGGCCAAAGGGCATCCTCCTGAAGGCATAAATGCCATATGGGCATGTGAAGGAGGTCTTCTCTCTGTCCTCAGGTGCAATAAAGATCTGATTGTACCCTGAGTACCCATCCAGAAAGCAAAAGTGTGACCTCCCTGCCAATCTATCCAGCATCTAATCAATGAAGGGAAGTGGGAAGTGGTCTTTCCGGGTGGCTAGATTCAACTTTCGATAATCCATGCAAATTCTCCAGCCTGTGACAGTTCTTGTTGAGATTAGTTCATTGTTGTCATTCTTCACAACCGTCATGGCACCCTTTTTAGGAACGCATTGAACTGGGCTAACCCAGCTACTGTCAGAGATTGGAAAAATGATTCCCGCATCCAACCACTTTATCACTTCCTTGTTCACCACTTCCTTCATATTGGGGTTCAGCCTCCTCTGATGTTCCCTGGAAGGTTTGTGCCCCTCTTCCAGCAGAATCTTGTGCATGCAATAGGCGGGGCTGATCCCCTTGATGTCTGCCATGGTCCACCCAATGGCAGTTTTGCACTCCCTTAGTACCTGCAAAAGCTGTTGAACCTGCACATCTAACAAACCAGATGAGATAATAACAGGTAATGTGGAGTCGGGACCCAGGAATTCATACCTGAGGTGAGCTGGCAATGGCTTTAGTTCCAGCTTAGGTGGTTCTTCGATGGATGGCTTTGCTGGAGGGGTCTCTCTCTTTTCTAAGT
>NW_017672241.1:31636-43974 GCF_001879085.1 Nicotiana attenuata | reverse complement strand
AGTAAGTCCTTCTGTTTAGAGGACAGTCGCTTGTCTTCGGCGTATGTGCCAGGAGATGGGAGAAGAGTTAACCCTAGCTCGATTGATGAACCTCTATTTCCCCAAGATCTTCCGCGGGGGAATGATAAACTTCAGCAAGCGCGGCCACCATACTCTGCTATCCAGCATGGATAATGATAACCACCGTGGGTGGATGGAACTGTTCTTTTTAATCGCCACTTGTGACATCATCCTGGCCGCGGATTCAACCTTTCTCGAAGTATGGAACGCATTTGTAAGTTCACCATTTGTTTTTTCTTACATTAATGATCATTTCATATCATTATTTACCGTTCTTCAAGGATTACCAATTGGCTGGCTAATGCAAGATGTGCACAAGCCCCCATTGGTAGTATCTACTATATGTACCTGCTGCTTCTGCCCTGATTCCTCCACCTTTTTGGTGAGGATGCTCATTTGTGTCAAGAGAGTCGCCATATTTTCAGCCATTGTATTAGAAGGATCAAGAGGCACTGAGTGCACCACTGGAGTGATAGGTGCATTCCTAGTCGTCCATCCCGAATTCTGCGCCATTTTGTCAAGCAAATTCTGATCTTCTATCCAAGTCTTGCTCAAGAATGCCCCACCAGCAGAGGCATCTACAATATTCTTCATGCTGTCAGACAGTCCCATGTAAAACCGTTGTCCCAACATCTGTTCTGGAACACCGTGGTGGGGACACATAACCAACATTCCATTAAACCTGCCCCATGTCTCATGTAGTGTCTCCATTGGTTTCTGTTTGAAACTTACGATCTCATCAATTTGTTAAGCAGTTTTGTTGGGCGGGTGGAACTTGTTGTGAAATTGCTTGACTAACTCATCCCAAGTTTCTATAGAGTTTATGGGGAGCGAGTTTAGCCAAACCTGAGCAGCTCCTGTCACCGAGAATGGAAACAATAATAGCCTGATTACTTCTGGAGTCACGTTGGGTTGCCTTTGAGTTTTGCATATAGACAGAAAGTTCTTCAAGTGCTGCTGAGGATCTTCTATTTGTGTCCCAGAAAAGAGTCCCTTGTTTTGCAACAAGTGTAGCATGTTATTTGTGATCTGGAACGATTCAGCTTGTATTGCGGGCACAACAATGGCAGTGGCCAGATTGTCAGCTGTGGGTTATGCCCAGTCATATAGTGTACCCTCAGGCACAGGAGGTGCCACTTCTCTGGCATTTAAGCCAACTTGCTCATTCCTGACATTTCCGTTGGGATCGTTTACGTCTCCCATGTCAATTTCGAATTTGTATGTTTGTTGGGATTGTTGAAGTCTTTTGTTGGCACGATTCAATGTCCGGAATATTTTCTCGGGGTCTGAAAGTCCTTCAAGTAGCTCTCCAGTCCTCGTAGAATTTCTAGGCATACACCTGTCCAACCAGATCAACAACCGTCAAAATTTCAATGAAAAATTGGGTAGAGAGAAAACTGACCACACTAAGAATTTTTGTATTTCTATCAATGGTAATTGATAATTCCGTTAACTTCCCGGCAACGGCGCCAAAATTTGATCACGCCCAACTATGCCTTATAAAAAGGACAATGCGGACGTTGCAAATATAACCTGAGTATTACGCCCAGGGTCGAATCCACAGAGAGTTAACCTATCAATCACTATCTTTAGACCCACTAAACTCTTCAGAACCAGTTTCCCAGATGTTTGAATTACAGTTGGAGGTTGCTTTACTAACTACGATTGCAAGTAAATTAAACAGCTGTAAATTAAAATGCTAAGATTGTAAACAATGATGAGAAGAAGCTAAGGCAATGATTTCCCCTTTGAAAGAATCCCTGCTGTTTATGCTCATACAAATTTACCAGCACATCTCTATCAATCATGAACGCTCATCTTACTGTAAATCTCTCCCGAGATACACTAGCTTACTTTATTTCGCACAATTCACTTTAGATTATACCCAAGGCTTCGTTATCCCTAATCCCGCCTTTAAACCCGCAATTATAGATTCCTCTTATACTTTGGGAGTGGTGTTGTTCAACAATAACCTAAGTATGCACTCTTTTCCAAGTTATGCACACTAAATAGGCATAGCTAATTGAGGATTCTGTCAATTAACTACAACAAGCACAAAGTTGAACAAATAGAGATTGAAACTAGCAATTTTGTATTCACATAAACAAGATGTTCATCCCCCAATAGGTTCCATCAAAGCCTTAGACAAAGGATTTAGCTACTCATGGCTATGGGAGAATAAAACTAAGATAGAATTCATCATAACTAGCAATAAAAATCAAAGAAAAGAAGAAAGATGTTTTGGGTGATCTCTCACAATTGTTTTTCCTTGCCAAGATACTCTAAAATTCAATACATGCCTCTCTTGGGCGAAGTCTTGTATTTAAAATAGGGTTTAGGTCTAAAAATCCCGTGTTTTACACTTTAGTCCCTGAAGTCTGCTTCCGCCGCGGTTCTGCCGCGGTCGCGGTCAAACCGCGACCAAATGCCTTCTCTGATTCTCATTTTATCCGCAGCTCTCTTCCACCGCGGTTCTACCGCGGTCGCGGTGGAACCGCGGTCAACACAGTTCTCTGAATCTTCAGGCCTGTTTCTTGGGTAATTTCACAGTTGGCCTCTTTTTCTTCATTTTTGACTCCAAAAATACTCCCTAGCCTTCCCTGATCATGTATCGCCTGCAAATCATGAAAAGTACTAATAAGAGCATTTTGTTATCACTTTTATCATCAAAACTATACAAGAAGGTGGTTATTTAAGGCGTGATTATAGTTAAATTCACCTATTATCACCTATGTCTTATTTTCTTGACTTGTGTTCACTTTGTGCTTAATGCTTAATATCTTGTGACTTCGTGAATACTTGCATTATTAGAGGGTCGGAATGGAACCGTCCATAGTGAGTCATGTGCCACGTGTGGTGAGGTTTTTGTGTAGTCTATGTATTGTACTTGTGTCTAGAACTTGCCCGGTATGTGAGTTGAAGCGAAATTTGAGGTGATGCTCGATTTGAGAAATAATTTTAGGCTTTCTTTGATCTTTTTGAGCTTATTGCTTATCACAAATCCCTAGTTACCCCTTTTGAGCCTATAGACTTTTATTTGACACCCACACTACAAGCCTATACTTTTTTTGTTCTTAATTGACATTGTTTTGATCCCTTTTTCCTCTTAAAGCACTTTAATTGTGAGTTGAACGCTAAAAGAAGTAAGAAGGAACTAAGTGTGGGGTGGATTTTGAGTGGAACCAATAAAAGGAAGAAATGTGCACTTTTTTTTTTGAAATAATACACACTAGCTGAAATTGAAGAAAAAAAGAAAAAAGAAAAATAGAGATGAATACATTGTTGTCTTGTTCTTGATAGTGGGTATGAATTAATGTAGCGCGTAAAGAAGAAGGGAGCATTTTTGGGGTGATATTGTTTGTGGAAGTGAAGTGGATTGAAGAATTTATGCTTAAAAGTTGATTATGTGGTGTGCTAAAGTGCTTAGGAGGGTTAGTCACTATTCCTAAATATATCCTACCCGTCCCTTAGCCACACTACAACCATGAAAAAGACCTAATTAATTTTAGATCGAGCGAGCCTACATTAGTAGAGATTTACATTAAGGGCAAGCCTATGGTACCAATTACATGCATGTGACTTCTTTTGTGAGGGTGAGCGATTTTCTTTGATATATGTGAGCATGAGATTCAAATGTGTGGATTGATTTTACTTTCTTTGCTTTGGTTGTGAGGGCACATGGTTTCACGAAGGATAAGTAACATTATTAGACTTCTCTAGGATGTTGGGTGTTCAAGCCATGAGTGCATTGTGACATTGAGTCGGTTTTTGAGGCTAGGATTGTTGTGAGCATATTGTATTTGTTTGAATATTTTTGAAGAATGACATAAGTAAAGGGAAGTGTATGATGATTGCATATGCTAGAGTTTAATTGTTGCTATCAGCCATAATCATTGGTGTAGTGTGCTTCGAATGTGTTAAGTGCTTATAGATAGAGTAAATTTTTGGTTGACTCGAGGATGAGCAACGTTTAAGTGTGGGGTGTTGATGATAGGCTATAATTACGTATTTTAGTCGATTATTACACTCTAATTTACTGCACTTTAGTTGAGTTCGCGCTTTAATTGCTAGTATTTTGCACTAACGGTGTGTTTTACGCCTTGTAGGAGTGATTCCGAGCTATATAGATGTTATGGAATGAATTCAAGTGATTTGGAGCTTTGAAGCCTGAGTAAAAGCCCAAGGAATTAAGCCAGGATCGTGTCAGGGGTCAACTTTGATAATTAAGAACAAACGAAGACTCGAGTAGGCATATTGTGCACTGTCTAGTAAAATGGATATAACTTTTTGGTCAGAACTCTATTTGGTCTCCACATTATATGGATGGAAATCTAACTCAAAGGGCTATAACTTTCATGTTTTACGTTTTTCCAAATTCTAAGCGGAACAGGGTGAAAAATGCGTGTCAATAGCGCGGTCGCGCTCAGGCGCGCTCGTCAGGCAGAACACTGGGCCACTAGCGTGGTCACTAGCGCGGCCGCGCTAGTCAAACCCGGGAAAAGTGTCCTTTTTCACATTGGAGAAGGTATAATTGTTTGGGCCAAACCCTATTTGGTATATATACATGGAAAACGGTATTTTGAGGAGGGGGGACACATTTTTGAGATAATTTAGACCTAAGGAGGCAGAGGAGAACGTTTTTTGAGAGTAAAACACAAGCACAGAGCCGCCGTGGAGGCCGGGTTTCATCTTTTCTTCCACAAACTCAATAATTTTTATGTTTCTTTGTATGATTTGTTATTTTGCTACCATGTCTATGTTGAGCTAAACTTTACGTTCTAGGGTTGTGGTTCTTTCATGACTATTGTTATTCGAATATTGATTTTGATTCCTTAGTTTATCATATTAGTTTATTTATTCAATCCTGCACTTAATTATTTGTTTGCTTGATCACCAATCGAATACTATCTACGAATCTAGAGTTGAACTCGGAAGTGGGAATTCTAGATTGCATATAGGATTGAGTAGAGCAAGTTCTTGAACCTGGGCATCGGGTAACGAATTCGCGGTTAGGATAGACATATACCTAATTGCCTTGCTTGGTTGATTTACAGGAATTATAAATGTGTTCTTGTTGATTCTAACTCCATAAACATATAGGCGTTAGGTTAGCTTGAATAGGCGAGTAAGAACTCGACAGATTCTTATGAGCAATATTAACCCTGTTAACCAATAAACTAGACGAATTAGTTAGTCAATTCAATTGAAGAATACAATAGGAATGTTAGATAGCCCATAACCCTAGATCGTTTTCATTACATTGATATCATAAAAATCTGGTCTTTCTCTGTTCAAAGTTCATTATTTATATTTCTTTATTTTAATTAGTTTAGAATCAAATACTTCTAGGTTTAATTCTTGTTTAGATAATTAAGATAGTCTAATTTAGTTAATAGTTAATCACAAGTCCTCGTGGGTTCGACATCCGACTTTCAGTCACTTTATTACTTGACGATCGCGTATACTTGCGTGTGTGTTTAGCCGCAACACTTAGCCTCCTATTTAGAAGCTTAAGTTGGGAAAAGTCAACCTGATGCCGGCCTATGTGTAGACGATTTCAGAATGGAATTTTCGAGAGTTGGAGTAACTTCTTAGGGTCAATTGTGACTTGTGTACAAAATTTGAGAATATTCGGACGAGGTTTGATTGGTTTCGGAGTCATTTGTGGAATTTATGAGTTTGGAGTTCTTAGGCTTGTATCCGAGGTTTGATTCGATGTTTGGTGTTGTTTTGAGTGATTCGTAGATTTGACTAAGTTTGAATGATGTTATGGGATGTGTTGGTATGTTCGATTGAGGTCCCGAGAGCCTCGGATGTGTCTCAGATCGTTATTGGAGGAGATTAGCTGTTGGAGTAGGTGCTGGGTTGCTGAGAGAGTTGCTAGTATTGTTGGGGGGTTCTCTGAAGTTGAGAAAACGAACCGAGCCAAAAATTCGCAGTCAGCGGTGTAGCTTCGCGAGGGCGGCAGAATTCCGCGCTCAGTGGAGGAGGCTAGCACGGACAGCGAAATTTGGCGGGAAATTCGCGGACAATGGTGTTAGTGGTGCGGTGGCGCTTGTTTTGCGCGATCAGCGAATTTGGGACCCGGGAGGTGCACTATAAATACGAGACTCAGGGTTTTATTTTCATATTTTGACCTAGAGAGCTCGAGCTTTGGTGATTTTTCGAGGGATATTCAAGAAAACCATCGAGGTAAGTGATTCTAACTCAATTTTGGCTAAAATACATGATTATAACGTTGGATTCATTATTTGGGTAGAGATTTGGGATGAAAAATTGGGAAAAATTTGTGGAACTTCATAAAATGAACTGTTGAGATTTGAAAGTCGATTCAAAGTTGGAATTGAGCGAAACTAGTATGGTTAGTCTCGTAATCGAGTGGGTTGTCGGATTTTATGACTTTGGTTGGATTTTGAGACGTGGACCCGGGGCCCATCTTTTGACTTTTGGCCTTAAGTTTAGTAATTTCTTATGCGATTGATTCCTTTAGCTCGTTTTGATTGTATCGAATTGTTTATGGCTAGATTTGGAGTGTCCGGAGATCGATTTGAGGGGCGAAGACATCGCGGAGTAGGATTTTGGCTTGGTTGTGGTAAGTAACGCTTTCAAACTTGGTTCTGAGGGTTCGAAAATCCGAACTATGTGCTATATGATGGTATTGAGGTGACGCACATGCCAAGTGACGGGCGTGTGGGCGTGCACCGTGAAAATTGTGTCCTGGTTCATTCCATGGCACCACTTAGTGACTCTTTCTTGTTGATATCTGTGTTGTGCTGATATGATTAAGGAAATGAACTATAAATCATGCTAATTATCATGCTAGGGCTTTACGCCAACACTGCTGAGACCCGAGTGGTCGTTTCTTGCTGTCATCTCATTAGTTTCATTGATATTCTGTAATCAGTCTTATTCATGCATATCATATCATGTCTCAGTCTCAGTTGTTGTTATTTGGCACATCATATCATTGTTTTGGGCTAGTTTTATGGCATTGTGAGCCCGTGTGTGTGAGACTGGAGAGTGATGACTAAGTGAGGCCGAGAGCCTGGCCATGAGTGACAGTTATGGGATCGGGCTGCACGTCGCAGCAGATTATTGATTATGCCTTTGTTGGCTTGATATAGTGCTTGGGCTGAAAGGAGCCCCTCCGGAGTCTATACACTTCCAGTGAGCGCATGTGATATTTTGAGGGATGGATTTCCCTAGACATGGATTTGTCCGAAGTATTGATATCTGGAGATGGATTTTTCCACAGGGATGGATTTCCCCTTTTCCTCGGTACCGAGTGACGTCTAGTCATCGTTGAGTATGTTCTGGGATGGATTTCCCTGGGCCGGATGGCCATATGCGGTACCGAGTGGTTGAGTGTGTATACATGTATATCTGGAGATGGATTTCTCCTCAGGGTTGGATTACCCTTGTTCCTCGGTACTAGATGACTTGCAGTCAACGTTGTATATGTTCCGGGATGGATTTTCCCTAGGCCGGATGGCCATATGCAGTACCGAGTGGTTGAGCACAATTGTGAGTGGAAGCACAACATTCTGTGCATTGGTATGTAGAGTTAGTTGAGCTTCATATCATACGTTGTTCATATTTGTATATATTTTACTGTTGAGTTGTATTCCTGAAAGAATAGCATGCCTACTTTACTATACAACTTATTTCTATCTTCTGTTGAGGTTACGTTCGTCACTACCTATCAGTCCAAAGGTTGGACTTGTTACTTACTGAGTTGGTGTACTCACGTTACCCCTTGCACCTTGTGCAGATCCAGGTGCCTTCGGTCCTGGTAGCAGTCACTGATCGAGGTTGCAGACTTGGAGATAGTTGAGGTATCTGCATGGCGTTTGCAAATCTTGACCCTCTTTCTTTGTCCCAGTTGTATTTTCAGTTGTTTCCTCTGTAAACATTGTAGTAGACTATGTTGTTTCTATAGACGCTCATGTTACCCCGTGACACTTTTGGGATGGTTGTTTTCGTATTATGAATTATGCCCTATGTTTTAAACAGTTTACTTAAATGATTAATGCATTTTTCCGCAAGTGTCCTAAATTATAGTATTGTGGTTTGGATTACGTTGAGTTGAGGCGGGTCTAGTTCCACGATAGGCGCCATCAAGACGGGTTGAGTTTGGGTCGTGAGAAGTTTAAGAGATTGGGTGGGCGGGTGGCTATTTTGTTTAATTCTTCTAAAGAAGACAACATTTGGGCTTTAGAGATTGGGCTCTTCATACCGTAATGCCGTAAAAATAGCATGGGCTAGCCAGTTTTCGGATTGATAATTGAAAAATAGCCAGCGTTTGCAAAGTTATTGAAAAATAGCCACTATTTTGCTGCAATACGAAAAGTTCCAGCATAATATACTGGAGATTGGTGCACCTGTGTATGAACTTCCAACATATTATGCTAGAACTCCAACACGCGTAAAGTTCCAACATAATATACTGCAGATTGAAGCACCTGTGTATGAACTTCCAGCATATTATGTTGGACCGGTATATTATATTGGAGCTCCAGTATATTATGCTAGAAGTCCGATTTCGATTACTTTTAAAACTGTGGTTATTTTTCAACGACCACTCGTAAATCTGGCTATTTTTTAATTTCACCCCGTAATGCCAGATCCATTCCTTTCACTTTCTACCCAAATATCTCCGCGACTCCGTCATGAAATAATCAATACCAGATCAACTCTGTGCTTGAGTAATACTTGGGAAAAATAATTAGCTATTTTGACGGATTCCTCAAATTAAAGTATGGTCTGACATTTGGTAAACCAAAGCGTGAAGCAAAACATCGAGCTCATCGTATATATGGTTGGAATTTCAGTACTTTATCTTTGTCCTTGTCAGTCCTAACCTGGCATCGGAGGAAGCTTCCGTTCTGTAAACATAACGTGTATAGTCCAAGGGTATCCTTATTTTGTTATGTTTTTTGTCATGCATTTTCCATAGCTGACCAATTCATGGCTACAATTGTTGTTTTTGAAGCGAAGAAATATGCTTGCAGGGATCTCGATAACGTCTTTTACAAATATTGGATCATATCTTGCACATCCAGCTAGATACACGTTTGAGATCACCACCATATATTTGCTCAAGAGAGAATCCATCTTAAGTAATAATTTAGTCCCAAAGATTTTAAGCTATTGATTCTTCATTATTGCATTCATAAACTACCTTTTCTTGGGTGCTTCTTTTATACTAATATAACACTTATTTGTAACCGTGCAGTTCCTAGCTTCCATAACCGGAGGCGGAGCTAGGATTTGAAGTTACTGGGTTCAGTACTCTAGTTCTTTTAAGTTATCAAGTTCTAAATTAAGAATTTGTACATATTCAATGAATTTTTTAAAGACAAATACAAGGTTTGGACTAAAGTTATTGGGTTCGGCCGAACCCGTAACATATATGCTGGCTCCGCCCCTGTCCATAACCATGGCTCTGGTTGCGGGCATGAATAAACTACCGATCGTTGTCAGCCTTAATTTTTCTGATAATATCAAAAATTTACTCTTCAGTGTATACAATGTAAATCTAAGATTAAAGTTCGCATTGTTGCACAAAAGTTTAAAACATAGAAAAAGGAGAGAGAAAGGGATCGAGAGGGAAAAGTTAACAAGCTGGATTGCATTACGACATAATTTGTGTTGTGATCGTACACATGCCAACCTGGCCAATTTGTGTTACTTTCGACATTTTCATGTTGATGGGTCAGTAAAACTAACTTTAAGTGCAAAGTCGACTAGGATAAAACACGAAAGCTAATACAAACATTAGAAAAAGGATTTGCTCATAATTTTCAATTATTGTCATCAATTCCTCCTCTGTAAGTAGAATTCTAAAATGACGTACTCATAATAGACAAGAAATCCCATCTGTCAGTCAGTGAGCTACAACAGTACGTCTTAATCTCTCTTCTGCTTAAAGTTCTTTCCATGAGACAATAAAAATCAAAAAATCAAGATCACCTACTTCTTTTACTGGGGAGCCGAGTAATCCCAGTTTGAGTGTCTACACTTCTAGTATTGTGTTTGTCCTTTTCGTCTACCAAGACAAGCTTGAGCCTAACGTTTTGGAACGACGTTATGTCCTTATCGTAAAATAGCATACTCAACTAGCTCCTACTAGCCTCTAATTTTTAGTCTATGTTCATAGCTAGAATTTGATGCTCCTTTTATCTGTGTCACTACATTCAAAAAAGCTCAATGGAGTTGTCTATTGTTTAAATAGTTCAATAGATTATTAAAAATTGGTGATATACAACAACTCCATACAACTATGTATTTCAATTATTCTATTTATTATTTTATTTATGGAATAATATCTAAGTATTACTCTTATTTGTTACATGCCTCCTAAATTTTTCTTTCGAAGGAGCTCTCTATGTATGGGTCAGAATCTGACCTCACGGTAATTAACAGAGTTAATCTCGTCTTGAGCTAATCCATAATTAATAAGTGGTACGGCCACTTATTCATAAGAGGATTCGACTCTTGTCCGATTTAATCTACGAGGGTACGGCCCATTCATTCCCCTATGGGGACGGAACCTCAGCGTGGCCAAGGCCATTTATTGCCAGCTCACGAAGCTCACATCTATAAATACTAAGGGTGGAAGCCCTAGAAAAGGGGGATGCTTCTTCACCACTATTGACAAGAGAGAGAGAGAAGAGAAAAACATACCCATCTTATGGGAAGTGAAAACACCATTGTAAGGCTCTGAACCTCTTCATGGAGAGGCAGACCAAACCAATATTATCAATAAAGGCTTTTAATGTCTCTCCCCCTAACCTTGAGTACTTATTTTCATGTTCTTCGCTTGGTCCAATGGATTATTACGATTTGCTATGATTTTTCCGTGATTTATTTATATTGTTTTATACTCATAAGATATGTGAGAACTTTTGAGCAAACAATTTGGCGCCGTCTGTGGGGATTACATAGCAAAATCGCGTAGTTCTTCCATGGACCAAAAGGAAAGAAACGCCGGAAAAGGAAGAACAACCCTGCATAAACAAGCCAAAGCGGCATATTAGGCCGATGGAACTCGAAGATCTCGAATCGAGATCCAGTTCCTCTGTCTCTCATCTATCGGATGGTGCAAACAAGAAGAAGAAGCCATCCTCCCTCTCTTTTGGGGAGAATCTTCGTAAGAGATCTCCTACATCCCTGATAAGGGCTCCAGCCGGAAACCAGCACGGAGGAAACTCGAATCGAGAATCGCCTCAAGACAGCCTATAAACCCTGGTTGGGAAGACAACGGATGAGCCGCTCAAGGTCTCGAATCCAAACCGAGCTTCAACACACAATACCCACAATATGGGACTCAGGCCATGAGCCTTCGTCATCAAAGATCGACAAAGTTCAACAACAGTTGAACTGGGACTCAGGCCATGAGCCTTCGCCATCAAGATCGACAAAGTTCAACAACAGTTGAGCTAAGATTCAGGCTATGTGCCTTCACCAAAAAAGTTCAACTACGGTTGAACCAAGACAGGCTATGCGCCTTCACCAAATAAGTTCAACTACGGTTGAACCGGGACTCAGGCTATGCGCCTTCACCAAAAAAGTTCGACTACGGTTGAACCTAGACAGGCTATGCGCCTTCGCCAAAAAGTTCAACCACGGTTGAACCAAGACAGGCTACGTGCCTTCACCAAAAAAGTTCAACTACGGTTGAACCAATACAGGCTATGCGCCTTCGCCAAAAAGTTCAACTACGGTTGAACCGGGACTCAGGCTATGCGCCTTCACCAAAAAGTTCAACTACGGTTGAACCAAGACAGACTATGCGCCTTCGCCAAAAAGTTCAACTACGGTTGAACCGGGACTCAGGCTATGCGCCTTCACCAAAAAAGTTCAACTACGGTTGAACCAAGACAGGCTATGCGCCTTCACCAAATAAGTTCGACTACGTTTGAACCAAGACACAGGCTACCAAAAAAGTTCGACTACGTTTGAACCAAGACAGGCTACGCGCCTTCGCCAAAAAGTTCAACTACGGTAGAACTGGGACAGGCTATGCGCCTTCACCAAAAAAGTTCGACTACGGTTGAACCAAGACAGGCTACGCGCCTTCGCCAAAAAGTTCAACCATGGTTGAACCAAGACAGGCTATGCGCCTTCGCCAAAAAGTTCAACTACGGTTGGACCGGGACTCAGGCTATGCGCCTTCACCAAAAAGTTCAACTGCGGTTGAACCAAGACAGGCTACATGCCTTCACCAAAAAAGTTCAACTACGGTTGAACCAAGAAAGGCTATGCGCCTTCGCCAA
>NW_017672241.1:8119-29961 GCF_001879085.1 Nicotiana attenuata | reverse complement strand
AGAGCACTCGTTCTGCCAAGTGTTTGCTGCATCTGAAGCTCCCGCCTCGCCAGTTCCTCGACCAAGGCCCGGCTACGGGGATCATTCCTCAAGCGCACGCGCAACTCTCGGCACTGATCCCGGTAGCGGCGATACTTCTCCAGCGCCCGCAAAAATATCCCCGAGCGGACTTTGGCTCGACGGATGCTCTCCACCTCCAACAAATAAGACTGCAAAGCAAAGACAACGATTAAGATAAAGAACAAACTAAGGCAAAGAAGAAGCGAACCGACGTAATAGTACATACCCTCAAGCCCATCACGGCCACTTCATTCATCAGTCCGATATCCGTAACGCCCCTCAACGACGCATTCTCGACCTCCGAGCATAGCAGCTCGAACTGCGGCACCAAGCTTTCCCCTTGGAGCAATAAGTTCAACTCCGTGGGAACCTCGATGAAGCGAGATCGCCCCTCTGCGCGCACCACTGAATTGGTGAAGCCTTCCCGGAACATACGGACGTCGTCGGGGTCCAAGTCGGATTCGGACTCGTACTCATCTCCTACAGCATCCCCTCCTCCTTCCGCTACCGGCGAGGTAGAACCACCCGCAATAGCCACCGTAGGAGCGCTTGCCTCACCCATATTTGCAGCCGCGGAGGAACTACCTCCCGTCTCAGCGACTGGAACCACCAATTGAGTCGCCGAAGCGACGGTATCATCACGACCTAAGCCAACCGGGGCAACCCCCATTGTTTGTCCGCCCTCAAGGGCAGGCGCCGCTGCCGCACTCCTCTCCGCATCCGCCGGGGGGGAGTCCAAATTAATTACCACAGGAGGAGCCGGCGTGAACACGACCCTACGCCTTATCAACGGCCTCTCCTCCTCCCCATCTGATGACGATTCCGCTCTAGGGCGCACAACCCCTGATGGCCCCTCGTTCCGAAGTAGGGTCCGTGCTGGAGAAGGAACCGCTGAAGATTCAACTGATGCCGCCCTCGGTATTGAGCGCGATACCGGAGCTGCAGTAAGCCGAGCAATTGCACTAGGCCGACGAAAGGCCAACTGAGGGGCCCTGACGCGGCGTGCCCTCCCTGATCACAGGAAAACAAAGTTGATGAATAGAGTTGAAGCAAAGCAGAACAGAAGAAGAAATCAATTTTTTACTTGCCACAGTCCTGCGGCCATGCCTCTCCCAGAAAGACGCCCATGTGCGTATCCCCACCGTATGGGGGAGTACGGCCTTGACCCACTCACGTATCCGAGACAATGGGCCGGCGGCGACCTGTCGGCTACAAAAGACGACACGAGTTAACGCTCATGATCACAAATCATAAAGAGGGGAAGAAAAGGGAATTCAACCACTAAAGAGCTTACGTGCATGGTTCCAAGCCTCTGGGAACCCAGTAGCATCCGCCACCAGACGCCTGGTCCTGATATAAAAGAAGTGCTCGAAAGGGCGAGGTCGACCTCATCATCCAATCTCATGACCAGGCCCCTCGACCCACGAGGGCACGCCTGAATCATGGTGCCACGGACTCTCTGGGGAGCGTAAAGACTAAGCACATGCTGCAGCGTGACCTCCCTACGGGCCAATTCCGCGTACTTGATGAACATTGCCAACAATTTGTAGAGGGAAGGAGTGAGCTAACCCGGGCACACCCCGTAATAACGGCAGAAATCCACCACCAGCATTGGGAGCGGGATCTTGAACCCCAACCTCAAAGGATAGGCGTAAAAAATGCAGTATCCCCTACGGTCGGTGTGGACCCTCTCCTCGCTTCTAGCGAGAACGATGTCTGCATGGGTGGGAATGACCCCCTGTTCCCGTAATCGGGCCATCCCAATCTCCCCCATTAACGGGGCTTCATCCACCGGGTCCTCTCCACCGTCGACAGTGAAATCAATCGCCAGACCTCCGGGCCGAGGAACTACCTCGTCAACCGACGGAACTTCTCCGGTCTCTATCTGTTCTGCACCTCCCATTGCTGGAGGTGGCCCTTCAACTACCGGAAAATCTATCGGAAGAGCATCGTGGAAAGAACTGCCTGCCATTGTTGATCTACTAAAGAGAAAGGGATAGAATTCGGTGGGCAAGACAAAGGTTATCACAATCAAAGGAAAGAAAGGAGAAGATGAATTAGCAGAACGAAAAAGTTTCCTCAGAATCTCTCTCAGATGAACAATGAAGATATGAGAGATGAATGCCTCAATCCACCTTTATAGGCAACATAAATGGCTTTCGCGAAACCCAATAGCCATCATTAACTGCACGACCAACCGTAAAACGGTTCGGTTCTGCCGAAGCATGCGTCATTATGACAAGCTCCGCGAAGCGGCTTCTCAGCCATCCGCCAACATCCCGCCGTCAGAATAATCGCAACGGCCTGCGAACGCTGAAAGAATGCGCCGTACGCCTTCAAAATTCTGGACGTGACCAAATACGTACCCGGCGCATACTCACTCTCCACGGCCACCTCCAATGTATGAAAGGCTACGGCCACCCCCATTATATGAAAGGCTACGGCCATCTCTAATGTATGAAAGGCTCTCCAATATATGAAAGGCTACGGCCATCTCCAACGTGTAAACGGCTAAGGCCGCCGCTGTCAATAAGTCGACCCCCTTATTCGAGTTTTTTCAAATCACAACCGATGAAATCCGCTCATCGAGCTCGGCCGAAACACGACCTCAATAAGCGGAGGGACTAACTGTATGGGTCAGAATCTGACCTCACGGTAATTAACGGAGTTAATCTCGTCTTGAGCTAATCCATAATTAATAAGTGGTATGGCCACTTATTCATAAGAGGATTCGACTCTTGTCCGATTTAATCTACGAGGGCACGGCCCATTCATTACCCCATGGGGACGGAACCTCAACGTGGCCATGGCCATTTATTGCCAGCTCACGAAGCTCACATCTATAAATACTAAGAGTGGAAGCCCTAGAAAAGGGGGCTGCTTCTTCACCACTATTGACAAGAGAGAGAGAGAAGAGAAAAACATACCCATCTTATGGGAAGTGAAAACACCATTGTAAGGCTCTGAACCTCTTCATGGAGAGGCAGACCAAACCAATATTATCAATAAAGGCTTTTAATGTCTCTCCCCCTAACCTTCAGTACTTATTTTCATTTTCTTCGCTTGGTCCAATGGATTATTACGATTTGCTATGATTTTCCCGTGATTTATTTATATTATTTTATACTCATAAGATATGCGATAACTTTTGAGCAAACACTCTATTTTATACACTGTTAGGTAAATGATAATGAATGCAATTAATTTCAGTCGACCGATTGATTTTTTTTTTTGTCCTTATAGTTTTAACAAAATTCTTAGCTAAGGTGGGTACTCGTCTCATCATAACTATCGAGTCCTATCCGTAATCAATTAAGAAAAGCAGAAAGAAAATGTTACTCTGAATAGGAGATGAATATTGAAGGAAGAAAGAAATATAATTCAAGAGAATACTTGCTACTCTAATTCAACTTGTTTCAAGTAACTAAGATTCTTCCATGTGAAAAAGCAGGTCCAATACTCTATTTCCTATGTCTAAAACTTCTACGCCCATTATAAGTTGCAGAAATAAGCACTAATTGGAACCCTGTGCCTTTGAAATGACTGTATGGGACTGATCACGCGTGAATTAGCGCTAAAAGGAATGGCCAGGGGCCGACTGTGATGACCCAAAGGGTCATCTTTTGTTTTAGAACCGGAATTCGGGTTCCGAGGCATTGAAAACCTCACTCTCTTTTCCCTCGATTCGTGTGCGCAGTCCTGGCGCGTTTCCGGAAAGCTTTTATGTGAAATTTAAGAAAAATATTGAATTTGGCCTTTAAAATTGATTAAAGAAGACTTCGGTCAATATTTTTGGTAAACGAACCCGGACCCTTGATTTGACAGTCCCGTAGGGTCCGTCGTAAAATATGGGACTTGGCCGTATGCCCGGAATCGAATTCGGAGGTCCCTAGCCCAAGAAAAGCATTTTTAAAAGAAAATTATTTGCTGGAAAATATAAAGGTTTTATAGAAATTGAATAGTGTTGGAACTTGATGGTATCGGGTCCGTATTTTGGATCCGGAGCCCGGTACATGTCTGTTATAATATTTAAGCCTTATCTGTAAAATTTGGTGAGAAACGGAAGAGATTTGATATAAATCGGACCCTTGGTTGAGAAAATGGAAATTTTGAACTATCTTGAGAATTTCATGGGTTTTGGTGTCAAATTCGTTGTTTAAGATGTTATTTTGGCAATTTGATCGCACGAGCAAGTCCGTATGATGTTTTTTAGACTTGTGTGCATGTTTGGTTTGGAGCCCCAAGGTCTCGAGTGAGTTTTGGATAGGCCACGGAGTGTTTTGGGACTTAGAAAAATTTCTGATGCATCTGGTATTTTGTTATAGGCTTTGATCTCGCAATTGCGAGGTCAGGCTTCACAATTGCGAGCCTCACAGTCTTGGCAATTGCGAGGGGCTCTATCGCAATTACGAAGAAGCCCTGCCCAGCATAGTTCGCAATTACGAACGTTTCCTTCGCATTTGCGAAGTTGACAGGGAAGTCAACCTTCGCAATTGCAACAAATTGTTCGCAATTGCGACAGAAGCAGACATTGCAGTAGGTTCACATTTGCGAAGCCTGTCTCGATTTTCCTAGAGCAAGTTCTTCCCCAAGGGCGATGTTTTAGAGCAAGTTCTTCCCCAAATCATAGGTAAATGAATCTTAACTCTTTTTCTTCAATCTATTTCATCTTTTTACATGATTTCTTCTCAAAATCTAGGGTTTTTCATGGGAAATTGGGTGTTCTAGGGTAGAAATTAGGATTTTCGAATTTTGGGATTTGGACCTCAAATTGAGGTCAGATTTCAAAACCAATTACATATTTGGGTTCGTGGGTGAATGGGTAACCGGGTTTTGGTTCGAACTTCGAGTTTTGACTCAGCGAGTCCGGGGTCGATTTTTGACTTTTTGGGGAAAATATTGGGAAATCTATACCCATGCATTAGAATTGGTTTATTTAGCGTTTATTGATGTTATTAAGTAAATTGTGACTAAATTCAAGCGGGTTGGAAGTGGAACCGAGAGGTAAAATGATAATTGAGGCTTGATTTTGGCCGTGGAATCGAGGTAAGTGTTTGGTCTAACCTTAGCTTGAGGGAATATGTGTTGTTGTCTTATTTGCTACGTGTTAGTATAGAGTTCAACGTATAGGCATGGTGACGAGTATATATACGTTGATGTTGAGCATGCAAGTGAGTCTTATATTGTGACCGTTATGTCACGTACTGTTCATGATTAAAATGATGTTTCTCTATGTTGAGCAAGTTTTATGATATTGTTGAGTATTTGATCATTGTTGAGTATTGACTCAAGTTGAGAGTTACTTTGCGAAGTTAATTGTTGAAATGAAATTGGTCATTGTTGACTTCCTTGCTGGGATGTATTGTTTCTACTGTTTGGGTGAGGATGAGTGTAAAGCACGAAGGGTGATGCCGTGCATGATATTGTGAGTGAGTGTTAATGCACGAAGGGTGATGTCGTGCCGATATTGTGAGTGTTAATGCACGAAGGGTGATGCCGTGCCATGATTTGAGAGTTAATGCACGAAGGGTGATGCCGTGCCATGATTATGAGAGTTAATGCACGAAGGGTGATGCCGTGCCGTTTCTGTTATTTCTTATTGTGAGGACGAGAATAAAAGCACGAACGGTGATGTCGTGCACGTTTTACTATTTCATTATTCCTGTTGATACTAATATGGTGTTTATTATGCTTCTCTGTTGAACTACTGTCTGAACTTGATATTCCCCGCAACATGTTCCCTTTCCCATCTTTATCTGTTACTTATATGCTATTATTGTTCTGTTTGTATATGATTTAACTGCATAGGTTTATATGATTGTCGTGTCCTAGCCTCATCACTACTTCGCCGAGGTTAGGCTCGACACTTACCAGTACATGGGGTCAGTTGTACTGATACTGCACTCTACACTTTTTGTGCAGATTTTGGTGCCGGACCTTGTGAGTAGCTTTGAGGTTGCTGCCTTCAGTCCAGGGAGACCAAGGTAGATCTGCTGGCGTTCGCAGAGCCTGAAGTCCCCTTTCCCCGTTTTAATTTCTCCTGTCTCTTCTATTTCGAGAACAGTTGTACTTCTTTCAGATTTATATTTGTAGTAAATCTTAATCGTTCGTGGATTGTGACACCAGTTCATTGGGGTAGTTATGTATTAGGATTGTTGGATTGCTATATCACTTCCGCATTTCATATTTGTTTTATTTTAACTATTATCTGTTTCCGTTTGATTAATAATAATTATGGTAAAACTATAACTGTCGGCTTGCCTAGCTTTCACGAGTAGGCGCCATCACGATTCCCGAAGGTGGGAAAATCGGATCGTGATAAGTTGGTATCACAACACTAGGTTGTCTAGGTCTCACAATTCACGAACAAGCTAGGTAGAGGCTGAGGGATTAGTACGGAGACGTATGTGCTTTTCCCCCAGAGGCTACAGAGTTTAGGAAGACTTCACATCTATTCTTTCCTGTCGTGCGACTTGATTTCTCAATACTAATTGAACTTCCACTCTATTCTTTCGCAGATGGTAAGAACGCGTACCGCTTCATCAGCTGACCAGCAGTCCGAGCCCCCAGTGGCAGCTCCTCCGAGGGGCAGAGGTCGAGGCCGTGCTAGAGGCCGAGGCAGGGGCAGGGCTCAGCCCCGAGCTTGAGCAGCAGCACCAGCGGCGGAGCCTCAGGTTGAGTTTTAGGATGAGGTTCTGGCCCAGACCGTTCCAGTAGGGCCAGCTCAGGTTCCAGAGGGGTTCGTCTCCACCCCGGTACTCCAGGATGCTCTAGTCCGTCTAGTGGGCCTTATGGAGAGTGTCACTCTAGCAAGCATATTTCCTGTAGCACCAGCTGTCTCTCAAGATGGAGGAGGAGCCCAGACTCCTGCTACTCGCACTCCGGAGTAGATGGCTTCCCAGTTTCAGACTCCAGCAGCTCAGCCAGTTGGGATAGTTCCGCCGGGTGTTGTAGCACAGACCGGTGATGGGTCTGCCATGTCTTCTGATGCCTTGTAGAGATTGCACAGGTTCACCGAGCTTTTTACTACTACCTATGGTGGTATATCTTCAGAGGATCCCAATGATTATTTGGACAGTTGTCACGAGGTTCTGCGGAACATGGGGGTAGTGGAGACCAATGGGGTCGACTTTGCTGCTTTTCGTCTGTCAGGTTCTGCCAAGAAGTGGTGGAGGGATTTTTGTTTGGCTAGACCAGCTGTGTCGCCTGCTTTGATGTGGGATCAGTTTTCTCAGCTATTTCTGGAGATGTTTCTCCCTATCACCCGGAGAGAGGATTATCGGAGGCAGTTTGAGCGCCTCCAGCAGGGTTCTATGACTGTCACCCAGTATGAGACTAGGTTTGTTGATTTGGCTCGTCATGCTCTTCTCATTCTCCTTACCGAGAGAGAGAGAGAGAGAGAGAGAGAGAGAGAGTGAGGAGGTTCATTGAGGGACTCGCTCAGCCTATTCGATTACATATGGCTAAGGAGATAGGGAGCGAGATTTCTTTCCAGGATGCGGCCAATGTGGCCAGGCGGGTTGAGATGGTTCTAGCTGAGGGGAGCGGCCAGGGGTCTGACAAGAGGCCCCGTCATTCTGGTAGGTTCAGTGGTGCCTCGTCTGGAGGCAAGGATTCTTTTGGTAGGGGCCATCCTCCCAGGCCGTTTCATTCAGCACTTTAGGCTTCTCATGGTGCTCCAGGTGGCCGTGATTCTCACATGCAGTATTCAGATCAGCTAACCTACAGTGCATCACCAGCTCCTATCAGTGCACCTCCACTCCAGAGTTTTTAGGGTGTTCACTCAGGCCGTCAGGGTCAGTTTCAGGGACAGCAATCCCAGCAGCCGAGGACTTGTTATACTTGTGGCGATCCGAGGCACATTGCTAGATTTTGCCCTCGAGCGTTGAGCAGTTCTCAGCATCAGAGTTCTCGTGCCATCGTTCAGGCACCAGGTGTTCCACCGCCCGCTCAGCTAGCTAGAGGTAGGGGTCAGGCAGCTAGAGGTGGAGGTCGAGGTATTAGAGGTGGAGGTCGGGCCGCTAGGGGTGGATGCCAGCAAACAGGAGGCCGTCCCAGGTATGTAGTTCAGAGTGGTGGGGCCCAGCCCCAATGTTACTCTTTTCCAGCAAGGCCTGAGGTTTAGTCCTCCGATGTTGTTATCATATGTACTATTTCGGTTTGTAGTAGAGATGCTTCAGTTCTGTTTGATCCCGGGTCTACGTACTCATATGTGTCTTCTTATTTTGCTTCATATTTGGTTGTGCATCGTGATTCTTTGAGTGCTCCCGTATATGTGTCTATGCCGGTGGGTGATTCTATTGTTGTAGACCGTGTCTATCGTTCGTGCATGGTTGTTATTGGGAGTCTTGAGACTAGTGTAGACCTCCTACTCCTAGATATGGTTGATTTCGATGTTATTTGGGGATGGATTGGTTGTCACCTTACCACGCTATCTTGGACTATCATGCCAAGACCGTGACCTTAGCCTTGCCGGGTTTGCCTCAATTGGAGTGGGGCGGGACTCCTGGTCATTCTGTTAGTAGGGTTATTTCTTATATGAAGGCTCGGCGTATGGTCGAGAAGGGGTGTTTGGCTTATTTGGCTTATGTTCGTGATTCTAGTGTTGAGGTTCCTTCTATGGATTCCGTGCCAGTTGTTCGGGAGTTTCCAGAGGTATTTCCTGCAGACCTGCCGGGGATGCCACCCGACAGGGATATCGACTTTTGCATTGATTTGGCTCCGGGCACTCAGCCCATTTCTATTCTGCCATATCGTGTGGCCCCGCCAGAGTTCAAGGAGTTGAAAGAACAGTTGCAAGACTTTCTTGATAAGGGTTTTATTAACCATAGTGTCTCGCCATGGGGTGCGCCGGTGTTGTTTGTTAAGAAGAAGGATGGGTTGATGAGGATGTGTATAGATTATCGGTAGTTGAACGAGGTCACCATCAAGAACAAGTATCCATTGCCGAGGATTGATGATTTGTTTGATCATCTTCAGGGCGCCAAAGTGTTTTCGAAGATTGATTTGAGATCTGGCTACCATCAGTTGAGGATTAGGGCATCCGACGTCCCTAAGACAACTTTTCGCACTCGGTAGGAGCATTATGAGTTTCTGGTGATGTCATTTGGGTTGACAAATGCCCCAGCAGCATTTATTGATTTGATGAACCGAGTGTTCAAGCCGTATCTGGATTCCTTCGTGATTATCTTCATTGATGATATTTTGATCTACTCCTGCAGCCGAGAGGAGCATGATCAACATCTTCGAGTCGTTCTTCAGACTCTGAGAGACATTCAGTTGTATGCTAAGTTTTCGAAATGTGAGTTCTGGTTGAGTTCAGTTGCCTTCTTGGGTCACGTTGTATCAGAAGAGGGTATTCAGGTGGATCTAAAGAAGATAGAGGTAGTCAAGGACTGGCCTAGACCCACATCAGCTATAAAGATTCGGAGTTTCTTGGGTTTGGCGGGTTATTACCGTCGGTTTGTGGAGGGGTTTTTATCTATAGCAGCCCTGATGACCATGTCGACCTAGAAGGGTGCCCCGTTCAGGTGGTCGGACGAGTGTGAGGCGAGCTTTCAGAAGATCAAGTTAGCTTCGACTACGGCGCCGGTGTTGGTTTTGCCCACAGGTGCAGGGCCATATACAGTGTATTGTGACGCATCTCGTATTGGACTTGGTGCGGGTTGATGCAGAATGGCAAGGTTATTGCTTATGCTTCGAGACAGTTGAAGATTCACGAGAAGAATTATCTAGTTCATGATTTGAGTTAGCAGCCATTGTTCACGCGCTGAAGATTTGGAGGCATTATTTATATGGCGTGTCATGTGAGGTGTTCACGGATCACAAAAGCCTACAGTATTTGTTCAAGCAGAAGGAGCTAAATTTGAGGCAGAAGAGGTGGTTGGAGTTGTTGAAAGACTATGATATCACCATCTTGTACCATCCGGGGAAGGCCAATGTGGTGGCTGATGCTTTGAGTAGGAAGTCGGCTAGTATGGGTAGCCTTGCATATATTCCAGTCGGTGAGAGACCGCTTGCTTTAGACGTCCAGGCTTTGGCCAATTAGTTCGTGAGGTTGGATGTCTCTGAGCCCAGCCGTGTTTTAGCTTGTACAGTTGCTCGGTCTTCATTATTTGAGCGTATCAGGGACCGGCAGTATGATGATCCCCATTTGCTTGTCCTTAGGGACACAGTGCGGCACGGAGGTTCCAAGCAGGTTACAGTTTGAGATGACGGAGTTTTGAGGATGCAGGGTCGAGTTTGTATGCAATGTGGATGGACTTCGTGAGTTGATTCTAGAGGAGGCCCATAGTTCCCGGTATTCTATTCATCCGGGCGCCGCCAAGATGTATCAGGATTTGCGGCAGCATTACTGGTGGAGAAGAATGAAGAAGGATATCGTTGCATACGTAGCTTGGTGTTTGAATTGTCAGCAGGTAAAGTACGAGCATCAGAGACCTGGTGGTTTGTTTCAGAAGATTGAGATTCCTGAGTGGAAGTGGGAGCGTATCACCATGGACTTCGTTGTTGGACTCCCACGGACTCAGAGGAAGTTCGATGCGGTATGGGTTATTGTCGATAGGCTGACTAAGTCAGAGCATTTCATTCATGTGGCAGTTTCCTATTCTTCAGAGCGGTTAGCTGAGATCTATGTCCGGGAGATCGTTCGTCATGGGGTGCCCGTGTCTATTTTTCCAACCGAGGTACGCAGTTTACCTCGCATTTTTGGAGGGCAGTTCAGCGTGAGTTGGGTACACGGGTCGAGTTGAGCACAACATTTCATCCTCAGACGGACGGGCAGTCCGAGCATACTATTCAAATTTTGGAGGACATGCTCTGCGCCTGTGTTATTGATTTTGGAGGTTCTTGGGATTAGTTATTGCCGTTAGCGGAGTTTGCATACAACAACAGTTATTAGTCGAGCATCCAGATGGCCCGCTATGAGGCATTTTATGGTAGGCGGTGTCGATCGCCAGTTGGATGGTTTGAGCAGGGAGAGGCTCGGTTGTTGGGTACAGATATGGTACAGGATGCCTTGGACAAGGTTAAGATCATTCAAGATAGGCTCCGCACAGCTCAGTCCAGGAAAATGAGTTGCGTAGATCGTAAGGTTCGAGATGTGGCATTCATGGTCGGAGAGCGAGTGTTGCTTCGGGTGTCGCCCATGAAGGGTGTGATGAGATTTGGGAAGAGGGGCAAGCTAAGCCCTAGGTTCATAGGGACTTTGGAGATCCTTGATCGAGTGGGAGAGGTGGCTTACAGACTTGCCTTGCCGTCGAGTTTATCAACTGTGCATCCAGTGTTTCGTGTGTCCATGCTTCGGAAGTATCACGGCGATCTATCTCATGTGTTAGACTTCAGCACTGTCCAGTTGGACAAGGACTTGACCTATGAGGAAGAGCCGGTAGCTATTTTAGACCGGCAGGTTCGTTAGTTGACATCGATGAATTTCCCTTCAGTTCGTGTGCAGTGGAGAGGTCAGCTTGTTGACGCAGCGACCTGGGAGTCCGAGTCCGATATGCGGTGCCGATATCCCCATCTTTTCATCGAGTCAGGTACTTTTCTATGTCCGTTCGAGGACGAACGGTTGTTTTAGAGATGGAGAATGTGATGACCCAAAAGGTCATCTTTTGTTATAGAACCCGAATCCGGGTTCCGAGGCCTTGAAAACCTCATTTTCTTTTCCCTCGATTTGCATGCGCAGTCCTGGCGCGTTTACGGAAAGCTTTTATGTGAAATTTAAGAAAAATATTGAATTTGGCCATTAAAATTGATTAAAGTTGACTTCGGTCAACATTTTTAGTAAACGGACCTGGACCCGTAATTTAACGGTCCCGTAGGGTCCGTAGTAAAATATGGGACTTGGGCGTATGCCCGGAATCGAATTTCGAGATCCCTAGCCCGAGAAAAGAATTTTTAAAAGAAAATTGTTTGCTGCAAAATATAAAGGTTTTTAGAAATTGAATAGTGTTGGAACTTGATGGTATCGAGCCCGTATTTTGGTTCCGGAGCCCGGTACAGGTCCGTTATAATATTTAAGCCTTATTTGTAAAATTTGGTGAGAAACGGAAGAGATTTGATATAAATCGGACCCTTGGTTGAGAAAATGAAAATTTTGAACTATCTTGAGAATTTCATGAGTTTTGGTGTCAAATTCGTTGCTTAAGATGTTATTTTGGCGATTTGATCGCACGAGCAAGGCCGTATGATGTTTTTAGACTTGTGTGCATGTTTGGTTTGGAGCCCCGAGGGCTCGGGTGAGTTTTGGATAGGCCACGCAGTGTTTTTGGACTTACAAAAATTTCTGTTGCATCTGGTATTTTGTTGCAGGCTCTGATCTTGCAATTGCGAGTTCAGGCTTCGCAATTGCGAGCCTCAGCAATTGTGAGGGGCTCTATCGTAATTGCGAAGAATCCCTTGCCAGCATAGTTCGCAATTGCGAACGTTTCCTTCGCATTTGCGAAGTCGACATGGAAGTCAACCTTCCAATTGCGACAAATTGTTCGCAATTGCGACAGAAGCAAACACTGCAGCAGGTTCACATTTTTGAAGCCTGTCTCGCATTTGCAAGCTTCGCAATTGCGAAGCTCATGTCGCAAATGCGACATCTGCAATTGATCAAAACATCATTTAGTCGGGATTTTCACTCCATTCTTCAAAATTTTTTCAAAACCTAAACTCCAAAGGGCGATTTTCCTAGAGCAAGTTCTCCCCAAATCATAGATAAATGAATCTTAACTCTTTTTCTTCAATCTATTTCATCTTTTTACATGATTTCATCTCAAAATCTAGGGTTTTTCATGGGAAATTGGGTGTTCTTGGGTAGAAATTAGGATTTTTGAATTTTGGGGATTTGGACGTCAAATTGAGGTCGAATTTCAAAACCAATTGCATATTTGGGTTCGTGGGTGAATGGGTAGTCGGGTTTTGATTCAAACTTTGAGTTTTAGCTAAGCAGGCTCGGGATCGGTTTTTGACGTTTCGGGGAAAACATTGGAAATCTATACTCAAGCATTAGAATTGGTTTATTTAGCGTTTATTGATATTATTAAGTAAATTATGACTAGATTCAAGCGGATTGGAAGTGGAACCGAGAGATAAAGCGGTACTTGAGGCTTGATTTTGGCCGTGGAATCGAGGTAAGTGTTTGGTCTAACCTTAGCTTGCGGGAATAGGTGTTGTTGTCTTATTTGCTACGTGTTAGTATTGAGTTCGACGTATAGGCATGGTGACGAGTATCTATACGTTGATGTTGAGCATGCAAGTGAGTCTTAGATTGTGACCATTATGTCTCTTATCACGTACTGTTCATGATTAAAATGATGTTTCTCTATGTTGAGCAAGTTTTATGATATTGTTGAGTATTTGATCATTGTTGAGTATTGACTCAAGTTGAGAGTTACTTTGCAAAGTTAATTATTGAAATGAAATTGGTTATTGTTGACTCCCTTGCCGGGAAGTATTGTTTCTACTGTTTGGGTGAGGATGAGTGTAAAGCACGAAGGGTGATGTCGTGCATGATGTTGTGAGTGAGTGTTAATGCACGAAGGGTGATGCCGTGCCGATATTCTGAGTGTTAATGCATGAAGGATGATGCAACCATGATTTGAGAGTTAATGCACGAAGGGTGATGCCGTGCCATGATTATGAGAGTTAATGCACGAAGGGTGATGTCTTGCCATTTCTGTTGTTTCTTATTTTGAGGATGAGAGTAAAAGCACGAAGGATGATGCCGTGCACGTGTTACTATTTCATTATTCCTGTTGATACAAATATGGTGTTTATTATGCTTCTCTATTGAACTACTATCAGAACTTGATTTCCCCGCAGCATGTTCCCCTTCCCATCTTTATCTATTACTTATCTGTTATTATTGTTCTGTTTGTATATGATTTAACTGCACAAGTTTATATGGTTGTCGTGTCCTAACCTCGTCACTACTTCGCCGAGGTTAGGCTCGACACTTACCAGAACATGGGGTCGGTTGTACTGATACTGCACTCTGCACTTTTTATGCAGATTTCGGTGCCGGACCTTGTGAGTAGCTTTGAGGTTGCTGCCTTTAGTCAAGGGAGACGAAGGTAGATCTGCTGGTGTTCGCAGAGCCTGAAGTCCGCTTTCCCCGTTTTAGTTTCTCCTATCTCTTCTATTTCGAGAACAGTTGTACTTCTTTCTGATTTATATTTGTAGTAAATCTTAGTCGTCCGTGGATTGTGACACCAGATCATTGGGGTAGTTATGTATTAGGATTGTTGGATTGCTATATCACTTCCGCATTTCATATTTGTTTTGTTTAACTATTATCTGTTTTCGTTTGTTTAATAATAATTGTGGTACAACTATAACTGTCGGCTTGCCTAGCTTTCACGAGTAGGCGTCATCACGATTCCCGAAGGTGGGAATTTCGGGTCGTGACACCGACTAAGATGTGGTTGCATCCACAAGGAATCGTGATGACAAGTATCCCGGCGGCTGCCGAGATCGAACTACCATGAAACTTGTGCGGTGGAATATAAGTCGTGACACTTAAGGGGAACGATCTGAAATACAATCATGAGATTAGGGTATCCTGGCTAAGGAGCGTTGGACAAAAGGGAATACTTGCTATATATATAGGAGGTAAGAGAACAAGAAAGGGGGCTTTTTTTCCCTTCATGGAAAAGAGAGAGAAGAACCGGAGAAGGCTTCTGAGGATAAACAAGAGAAGGTTTAGATCTTGACTGTAGATCTTTGTAATCGTTGTTATTGAATCAAGGAAGATAGACTCTGTAGCTGTTAATGTCATTCTCTCTTTTCCTTCTTTACTCTTACATTACGGAACTATACGTCAAGAATGTAAGCCTGTCATTTACGTTTATATCTTTTACAATCTTGAAAAGTTTATAAAGTTCAATCATATCCTATTCTTTTATTCAATGTGCTTTGATCTAGAGTTAATTATCCTTGGCTAGGATTTACCCTTCATTTTTCCATTAATTGGTTTAACAAAAAGCTTAATACTTTTTGGACAAACAATTTAGCTCCGTCTGTGGGGATTTCTTATCCAAAATTTTAGTTCCCTCTAGATCTGAAGTCAGCTAGGGTTCCACTCCCCGGCTGTCACAGCCTCACCCTTTTATTTGCAAATACCAACTCGAGCACTTCGTAGGCAATTTCGAAATAACCAAACCATTTAGGACCAGATCTTTACATGAAATTAAAATTATGCCCGATATCTATACAAAACCCACGCCTCACCTGTAGCGATGGGTTCGGCACGTCATATGCGTATTCAAAGCGGGATTACGGTCGTTATGCGCTTAGCACGTCCGCAATCCTATTTGCCGTATTAATAATATATGTCGATCTGTACTTCCACCTCTTAGGTAAGTACGATAGCCTACTGTGTGATTCTTTGAAATAACCGGCGTATCCAGCCTTATTTTTGTACCCATATGCACTATGTAATTTATATACAGAGTATAACCTGTTTCCCTTATTTTTGCACACATCAGACGGGATCAGATCGGGACTCGAGCTCGAGATCCTAAGGCGCATAGTAAGTTCAGCCCACGAGAAGTCTAGACGCGACTAACGGCAAAGCCAAACATAGGACTGCCAAATCTAAGACCGTCATTCGAGTACGGGATGAAGCAAGTCGCCCTATAGCGCCCTTCCCCCCTCACCGACTTACCAGGTCAAGGTAACAGGCAATTTCATTTGGGTTTAACTCATACTTTCTTTTTTTGTATCGGGATAGGAACACGAGCATTCTCACAGGTACGCGAACAAGGAACAAACGCCACCAAACACACCAGGAAAATCTTCCGTACCGTATCATCTCGCAGGCGATGACCAAGCAAAACCCTCCGCGCTGTACCATATTACAAACAATAGAAGCGGCTCAAAACAGGCTGACATTATTAAGAAACAATCTCCATAACCTAGGACGGAGCAATAAGCCCATGGAACGTATAGTCTCTCCAACACAAGCAGAACATAAACTCGAAAAGCTTGCACGTATGCTCTTCATGACAATCCTACGCCAATTCAGCTGATTAAATATTACAGATCAGGTCCGAACATCGTTTGAATTGATAAAGTCCCAGGGTGCCTAGTAGCCCAAGCAGTAAGTTGACCGCCCGTCCCGTCAACGGCCTCTCCAGGCCGAGCAACGAAGGGACTAGATAAACTGGGACTCATTCCGACGCATGCATAAACGATACAACAACGAATAATGCTCTCCAATAAAAGCAAAGCCGCATGCGACTTTCCTACCACTCCACCGAACCAATACGTCGCCAAGTGAAAATGAAATCCGACCCTGTTCGAATTCACAAAGGGTAATAATTCGACCTCGCTTGAATTTACACCCCTACGGCCCTCGGCCATCGCTAAGTGAAAATGAAATTCGACCCCGTTCGAATTCACAACGGGTCACAATTCGGCCTCGCTCGAATTTACAGCCTTACGGCCCCAGGCCGCCGCCAAGTGAAAATGAAATTCGACCCCGTTCGAATTCACAACGGGTCACAGTTCGGCCTCGCTCGAATTTACACCCTTATGGCCCCCCGCCGTCGCCAAGTGAAAATGAAATTCGACCCCGTTTGAATTCACAACGGGTCATAATTCGGCCTCGCTCGAATTTACACCCTTACGGCCCCCGGCCGTTGCCAAGTGAAAATGAAATTCGACCACGTTCGAATTCACAACGGGTCATAGTTTGACCTCGATCGAATTTACACCCCTACGGTCCCTGGCCGTCGCCAAGTAAAAACGAAATACGACCTCGTTCGAATTCACTACGGGTCATAATTCGACCTCGCTCGAATTTACACCCATTCGGCCCCCGACCGTCGCCAAGTGAAAATAAAGCTCGACCTCGCTCGAATTGACAACGGGTCACAATTCGACCTCGCTCGAATTTACACCCTTACGGCCCCCGACCGTCGCCAAGTGAAAATAAAGTTTGACCTCGCTCGAATTCACAATGGGTTACAATTCTGACCTCACACGATTTACACCCTGCGGCCCCCTGCCATCGCCAGGCGGAAGCAAAATTCGACTTCGCATGCTTTCGCCCGAGGATCTTTAAAAGCGGCCTCGGGAACGCTCCCCGCATCCCACAAACCCTTGTATATCTCGTTGGGCCTCAGCATGGACCCATAGCTCATACAAACGTCGAGGGACAGTAGCAGAGGCAGATTCTTGAGGGGGAGCCTGAGCCAGAAGCTACGCCTTCTCGGCCTCAAGAGCCGCAACTCAGTCTCCCAGGCTCGAAGCATCCCGATCAGTTCACCAATCCGCTCCTCGAGCCGCGCCTCCCTCAATGTGGCCATCGCCCTCTCAGATTCCTACTCAGACCTGAGGACGCGGATAGTGTCTTCTAGCGTCGCCACCTTCGCCAAAGCCGAACCTCGAGCCCCCTCGGCTTTCTCAAGCTCGGTCACCTTCTTTTTTAGCTCGGCCACCTTCTCCGTCTATTCTGCACTTAAAATCGGCGACTCTAGTAGCATTTTGCTCAAGCTCAGCTCGTAAAGGCAGCACCTTCGCCTGAAGATCCTCGCACTCCGCTGCAACCCCTTTGCCCACCTCGAGCTCCTCGTCTTTGGCATTAAGTAGCTCCTCGAGCTCGCTGCATCTGTGGATAGACCGCATTAGTTCCTCATCTCTTTTCTCTAACTCCTCCCTGACGGATTGAGTATTACCACCCGCCCTGAGTTGCACGTGCATCTCACGGCACTTGTTGCGGTACTGGCGATACCTCGCGGCCATTTTCAGAAAGACCTCGGCCCTAGTTTCAACCCTACGAGCACTCTCAATCTCCAGCATGTAAGTCTAAAAAAAAGGGGAGAGATGGAGGAGTCAGCAAAAGCAAATTAGCACAAAAACAGAGAAAACGGCAGAAAGAATCTCACCCTCAGAGCCATCCCGGACACACCACGCGACAAAGCGGAATCATTGATCTTCCGAAGAGACTCACTTTCGGCGGCGGAGCACAAAAGGTCAAATTGAGGCACCAACTCCACCATGTCCTCCAACAAATTAAAATCCGATGGAATCTCGAGCACACGAGAAGGACCTTCCGCCCTTACATCGACCCTGGTAAAGCCTTCCTCGAACATCCTCATGTCCTCAAAATCGATGTCGGAATCAGATTCGTAATCATCCACTACCACGCCCTTGTTGATACCCATTTTTTTCCTATATTTTTTCTATATACTCAAATACTTTCAAAATAGCATGTGTGTGCATATATAAGCATGCCCAAGAATTTTGGTATTTTTCCCTAATTTTTAAGATTTTTAAAATCAATTTATTGTCTATTTTAGCAATATAAAATCCAGTAATTGCTCTCAAAATTATCATTTTGTGAATAATTTATTTCCATTCTCATATTTACACCAAAATATAATTAAGGTGATTTTTGCATATTTTTACAAATTTATTTGGTATTTTTGAAAGCTAATTGCATATAATTTCAATTATAACCTATTTTACGATTAATAGCATTTTAAAATTATAAAATCATTTCCAGTATTTTTAGATTAATATTTATATATTATTAATTAGTTCTATGCTTTAAATTTGTTTTTAAAATTATTTTAACTATTTTATATAAAATAAAAGGGGGAAATTGGCTATTTAACACATAGCCCATTATTGTTTCAATTTTAGCCCAAATTTAACCCTACCCCATCAAATTTGATTAAACCCAATTGATCCAAAATCCAACCAAATTCGCCCCAGCCCAATCCCTAAACTAACCCGGCCCAACTCCGAACTAATCTGAGCCGTTGATCAAATAAGATCAACGGCCCAGATTCCTTTTCCTTAATTAAACTCTCACCTACCCCCCTTGACCCCTCACTTTTCGAGACCGGTCTCTCTCTCTCTATCCGTCTCTTCCACTCCTCCTTCTCTCTAGAACCTTCTGGTTTTTCTTCTCCGATGGCCTTCACCATCTCTCCGGCCACCTCCAGCCTCGCCTCTTTCGACCACCAGCCGCCTTGAAGCATTATCTCACCGCTCCCCTCCGTCCCTGAGACCCCATGAGTCTCCACCATGCAAGACGGTCACTAAAGCTTTGCCTGGGTTTGTTTCCGGCCTTTCTCCGATGGTTTTGGTTCGATGGTGCTATAAACACCATTATTCCTAAGTTTCACAGCCAGGTTTCTCTTACTTCTCTCACTGGTTTCCTATGAAACCCTAACTTCGACCCAAACCTCTTAAATCTCTGTATTTTTAACGATTTTCAATTCATACCTTTATGTTTTGCACTACTCTCTACTCGATCTTTACGATTGTTCAAGTTTTAAACGTTTTTGTTCCCTTTTGAAACTAGGGTTTCTTAACCCCTTTTTGAAAATACTTTATCTTTTCATTTCGAGTGCTAAGTCATGATTCTCAGTACTATTTCTAAACATTTTTGCTTAAGTCTGATGAAACCCTAGCTTTAGGGTTTATATTTGTATTATTGTCGTGTTTGCTTGTTTGTGTGTTCTTCTGGATTCTTCGCTGAGTTCCGTGCTCTTTGCTTTAATTTTGTTGCTAGTGTTTCATTCCCCCTGCCATTCTGTGTTCTTCGCTTAAGGTTTCTCTGACTGTTTACATGGTGATTTTATACTGATTCTTACAAGCTCCCTTTAAGACTGTGATACTTGCCTTAAAAATTGTGATTTTGTGTATTTTCCTTATAGTTTGGTATTGATTCCGGATTGCTTCCTCAATCCGTGGGATACCTTCCTCAATTAATACTGATCTCCTAGGTTTTCAATCTCGTTCATTATTTTGAAAACTATTTTCNTATACCTTATACTATTCTGTTTCCTTATGTGATCATACCATGCTTTGTGATTCCTTTCCTTTTAAAAATGACTGCTTATTACCGTTTGACCTTGATTCCTTAATTAAAGGGGAGTCTATATGCTGATTTGATTATGATTGATACCCAGTTCCTTAAATTACTTATTGCTACCTTATTTGATTACTCGTCATCAGTACTATAAGTATCCCCCATTCGCTTTTGCATGACACCAACACATCGCATATCACACACAACACATTGCATATCACAAATACACACAGCAACCACAGTGCTCTCTCTCGTGCTATTTCTCTCCTTTTCTCTCTTGTGCTATTGTTGCTTCCTGTTCCTGACTGTCATTAGCCAGTTGAAAAGTTAAGGCTAATCTTGTGCTTATACTTGGCTCTTGCATTCTGCTATTGTTCTCTTATTACTGGTATGTTCTAATTAAATTCTATGTTCCAAACCAATGTGGTTATTACTACTTCAGTGTGTTCTATTCCTAATTGTTTTTCTACTTGTGCTTCTGCTGTGCAACATGTGATTGATTCCTGATTTGCCTGTTGCTACTTGCATGCTCATGACTACTGTTTGTTCCTGATCTTACCTGTTATGACTATATGCTGTTACTATTTATTTTTGTGTCTAAATTCGACTATTTCAAGGTCTCTTAAAACTCTTTTGATTTTGTGTACTCATGCTTAGTGAGTTTGCATAAGTCTCTGTATCGCTTGGTGATATTTATGAGACCTATTTGTCCCCTTTGCCCATTATCCTTGTGTGCAACTCTCCAACTTTTTGTAAACTCTTTAAACTACCAGCTTTCCTCTACTTCCTGCACTTCACACTACTCTTAGAGATTAGGTTCTACCCCCTTCGTGTAAGCATTGCTTTGGGTGCCTCTGAGTACTCACTGAACTTTGACATACAAGGCTGGTAATCCCACACTGCACCTGTCCCAACATTTTTGTAAGTGTTTTGGGTGCTGGTATTGGCCAGGGACGCAAAGGGGGCCCTAGGGAGCTTTGCCGCACCCTGACCATGTCAAGGCTGTGAAACTCGAAAGAAGTGAGGTTGGAAGATTGGGCCTGATTTAAGGCTCCCTATAGAATAACTTCTTATTTTATTCTTTATTACTGTAATTCGGCTATCATTGGTTTGTTATAATTTGTAAACAAATGATTGGGGTTATAGTAAAATGGGGGTTATGCATTCTTAGTTTAAGTAATGGGTAGAAAACATGCTTATAGGATTTTATTTACTTATCTGCGCAATAGGTAACCTGTATAGGACATGCATCTCATACATTAGAGATATTGCTCTAGGTTCTTTACTTTCAGCCTGTTATTATACTCATTTTGTAACCATGATCAGTTAATAACAAGCAAATAACTGTTAGAAGGCTATTGTTGCATTCTCATAATCATTAGCATTTAGAAATCATGTTTTAGGAACTCTTATGTGCATGAGACATCCTGTATTTTAAGGTTTTAAACTTGTCTGAGTTGCAATTATTAAACGCCTCATTAGCATGCTTAACCTAATAACACAAGTACGGTTAACTGTATGTGTACCCTTTTAAAACTGGACATCAAATATGCATGTTCACCCTTTATGATAATTAGGCAATACGTACGACTCCTAGGCAAACGTTAGGCCTAATAAGAATTGATTAACCATGTTTTTACCGATTTAGGACTAATCAGCCTCTTTTAATTTTGAATTCTGCCGCTCCCTTTCTTGCTTCGACTCGCTGAAGTTGACTCTGTTTTTTTTTTTATTAAAACTCCCGCTCTATCTGGAAACAAATCTTGAAATTGTGCATCTATTTACTCTCACTGATTTTCTGACTCTTGTTCTATTATGTTTTCAAACTACTGGGTTACCATTCTCTGCCCAGAATCGTGTTGTTTTGAATACTTGTCCTGCATCTCGTTAAGATACTGCCACTACTTTATTTTCAAAAACCATGCTTTAACGGTTCTTTTACTAACTCAACTGCTGTTACCTATTC
>NW_017672241.1:5292-6141 GCF_001879085.1 Nicotiana attenuata | reverse complement strand
CTCCAGTGATCAGACTCTCGTCCGCAAATATTTCGGGAAATTTGCCTTCTGGAAATCCAACCCGACAACAAAATCATAGAGGCTGCAACTTTATTCTGGGATAGCGACAGATCTGTGTTTCGCTTCAGGGACCTTGAAATGACACCTTTGCTCGAGGAAATAGGAGGGTTAGCTGGTATTCCTTGGGAGACTCCGGGTTTGCTTATGACAGAAAATCGCAAGGGTAGGGGTTTCCTCAAGATGATGGGACTAAAGAAAAACCCAGACTTGACCTGTTTGAAGGACTCTTACATTCCTTTCGACTATCTATTCGAGAGGTACGGCCATAGCAAGTCCTACCGCACTTACCCAGATGAATTTGCCCTCACCTCAGTGGGGCATATCCACAGAAGAGTCTTCGTCTTTATGTTCTGCTTTTTGGGGATGATAGTATTTCCGATGAAGAAGGCTAGGATCCACACCAGACTAGCCATGGTCACCAAGACTCTAATGGAAGGGATTGGCGGGCAGCCTTTCAGCATAGTACCAATGATTGTCGCGGAGATATACCGAGCCCTGGAAAACTGTCAACGAGGGGCCAATCACTTTGAGGGTTGTAACTTATTGCTCCAACTCTAGCTCATGGAGCTCTTTCAAAAGGGTGAATATCGGCAAGAGATCCTGAGACTGGGATGATCATATCGCCTTCCATCAGCCAAGGCGAATGAACTATATGCCTAACATGTTTGCTCAACCGGAGGATGCTAAAGGGTGGGTAGAGTTGTTTGAAAATTTGAAAGAGGACCAAGTGCAGTGGATGTTCGAATGGTTCCCTACTGAAGAGTTCATTGTCCGATCTCGGGATGCACC
>NW_017672241.1:0-2473 GCF_001879085.1 Nicotiana attenuata | reverse complement strand
AAGAAATCAACAGTCACGCTTAATCCGATTGTAGTCCAGATCCAGCCTTCTGAAGACGCTGAAGTGAACATGTCCATACCACTTGAGTTCGAGGCACCTCCTTCTGCAAAGACACAGGGACCAATCGAGGTCGAGTTTGGGTCCCCAAAGGCGCCTGAGCCCTTTGAAGTTACTGTATTACCTTCCAAGGCAAGGGTGCCTATTCCAGTAGCTATGACAACCATACACCGTTCCACACAAAAGCTATACCGTGGGACTACACAGCCGAGGCAAGAAGAAAAGGGAAGGTCAAGTTCGGGGAAGCTGTTGCGTCACAGGGTATGACAAGAACCGGCAGGGTTTATACTCTGGAGCATTTAGTTGAATCAAGTAAGTAGGCTTCTGGACGGCCTATTGAAACTGGGCCCGATGATCTCTGGAGGAAGATACAAGCAAAAGAGTACTCAGTCGTTGATCAACTGAATAAAACACCGGCACAGATCTCCATCCTAGCTCTGCTGCAAAGCTCCGATGCGCATAAGAATGCCTTGTTGAAGATACTGAGTGAGGCATATGTACCCAGCAACATAGCTGGAGGAGAAATGGAGAACATGGTAGGGCAAGTATTGGAGAGCCACAAAATCACCTTCCATGAAGATGAGCTGCCACCGGAAGGGCTAAGCCACAACAAGGCGTTGCACATCACTGTGCAATGCGAGGATTATTTCATCACCAGAATTCTAGTTGACAGAGAGTCCAGCCTCAACATTTGTCCATTGGTGACTCTTAGAACATTGGGAAAGAGCCTGCATGAGATCAAGGATGGAGCCATCAATGTCAAAGCTTTCGATGGATCCCAAAGGCCCACTATTGGGGAAATCAGTTTGTGTCTGCAAATGGGACTGACTTGGTTTGACGTTGACTTTCAAGTGATAGACGTTCCAGCGTCTTGCAATTTGCTATTGGGACGGCCCTGGATTCACGCCGCTGGAGCCGTAGCATCAACCCTACACCAGACAGTGAAATTTGAGTGGAATCACCAAGAGGTGATTATCCCTGGCGATGGTAGCAATCCCATATACAGTCGCCAGACCATCCCGGCAATAGGAGGAAGAAGGAAAATAGGCGGAGAAACCTACCACCATATTGAGCAGGTCAACGCCGTGGACAAGGATAAATGATGGGACAACAAGATTGAAAGCATACTGAATTGGTGTGGATACGAACGCGGCAGGGGACTTGGCAAAAACCTCCAGGGAATTACCAAACCCATCAAGCTGAAGAAACATGGTACCGCTTTTGGTTTAGGATATGAATACACCTGGAAAGAGCTCAATGAATGGTCACCACCATGGCGCGGTCCCTACTACCCACTGGAACATCCGATACCTCGCTTGGAGTAGACTTTCCAGCCAGCCGATGTCATATATGGGTCGGAGGAAGAGGAAGCGCTAGCGGCAATGAGGAATTTGTTTTAGGAAGATGACAACATGGATTGTTGTGTCATTTTCGAGGAGGAAGGGGAGGAAGGCCCTTCCATAGAAGCTGTGAGCCGAGGAGCACGCCTCAACAATTGGTCCATCAGAACCACCAGAGCCCGAAAATCTTCGGGGTAGCAAGGCTGAACAAAGCACCATGCATTATCTTTTACTTTTCGCTAGTTGACTTTCTTTCCGCATTTTTAGTTTCAAAATAAGAGCTCCAATGTTCAAAACAATTATGAAATTTATTAAAGCATTTCAGTTTCTTATAAATCTTGCTCTTGTTACTTTTTATCGTTTACTTTATTTACACAGCATTACTATTACTTATCTTGATGAACCGACGATTGCGACTCGCAACGAGACAACGCAACAAACGGACATAGACTCAGAAGAGGATGATATACCAGAAGAGGTCGTTAAAGAGATTGAGGATTTTGAGAATAGGCCTAAGTCTAACTTGGACGAAACTGAGCTTGTCAACTTGGGGGATACAGAGAATGTCAAGGAAACGCGCATTAGTGTTCATCTGTCGCCATCGGAAAAGAAAGAGTACACGGAATTTCTAAGGGAATATGAGGACATATTCGCCTGGTCGTATGATGATATGACTGGTCTCAGTACATCTATTTTTGCTCACAAATTGCCAACAGATCCGACATGTCCGCCGGTAAAGCAGAAGCTCAGAAAGTTCAAACCTGACATGAGTTTGAACATCAAGGAAGAAGTTACCAAGCAAGTCAAAGCCAAGGTTCTCAGGGTAGTGGAATACCCAACATGGTTAGCCAACATTGTGCCAGTGCTGAAGAGGGATGGGAAGGTTAGAGTCTGTGTCGACTACCAGGATCTCAACCGGGCCAGTCCGAAAGACGACTTCCCCTTGCCGAACATACACATCCCGATTGACAACTGCGCCAAACACGAGCTGCAGTCGTTCGTTGATTGTTTTGCCGGGTATCGTCAGATATGGATGGATGAGGAAGACGCTGAGAAAACGGCTTTCATTACGCCGT
>NW_017672240.1:203183-206499 GCF_001879085.1 Nicotiana attenuata | reverse complement strand
ATCATCCTCCAGAAACAGATTCTTCATGGCTGCCAATGCTTCATCTTCTTCTGACCCATATATAGTATCTGCCGGTTGGAAGGTCTGCTCCAGGCTAGGTATCGGAAGCTCCAATGGATAGTAGGGGCCGCGCCATGGTGGCGACCAGTTCTGGAATTCTTCCCAAGTATAACCTTACCCTAAGCCAAATGTAGTACCATGCTTCTTTAGTTTGATGGGCTTAGTGATCCCCTGGAGGTTTTTGCCGAGTCCCTTTCCAAGCTCGTACCCACACCACTTCAGGGTACTTTCAATCTTGTTATCCCACCACTTATCCTTGTCTACAGCGTTGACCCTTTCAATGTGGTGGTATGTTTCTCCGCCTATTCTCCTTCTGCCTCCAATTATTGGGATGGTCTGGCGACTATATATGGGGTTACTACCATCGCCATGAATAATCACCTCCTGGTGATTCCATTCGAATTTCACTGCCTGATGCAGGGTCGATGCTACGGCTCCAGCGGCGTGGATCCAGGGCCGTCCTAACAGCAAGTTGTAGGATGTCGGGACGTCTATCACTTGAAAGTCGACGTCGAACCATGTTGGCCCCATTTGCAAGCATAGGCTGATTTCTCCAATAGTAGCCCTTTGGGACCCATCGAAGGCCTTGACATTGATAGCCCCATCTTTGATTTCGTGTAGGATTTTTCCCAAGGTTCTGAGAGTTATCAGCGGACAGATGTTGAGGCTAGATCCTCCATCGATCAGGACTCTAGTGATGAAATAATCCTCGCATTGCACGGTGATGTGCCGTGCCTTATTGTGGCTCAGTCCTTCCGGTGGCAGCTCATTTTCGTGGAAGGTGATTTTATGGCTTTCCAGCACTTGTCGTACCATATTTGCCATTTCTCCTCCAATTATGTTGTTGGGCACATAAGCTTCGCTAAGTATCTTCATTAAGGCATTCTTATGAGCGTCAGAGCTCTGTAGAAGAGCTACGATGGAGCTTTGTGCTGGTGTTTTGTTTAATTGCTCAACGACCGAGTACTCCTTAGCTTGTATTTTCCTCCAAAGATCGTCGGGCCCAGTTTCAATAGGCCATCCCGAGGCTTGCTTACTGGACTCAGCTAAGTGTTCTGGGGGTATAAATCCTCCCTGTTCTGGTTATTCCTTGTGCAACAATTGTTTCTCCTGTCTTGGTCTTTCCTTTCCTCCTAGCTTCGGCAGTGTAATCCCATGGTATGGCATTTGAGTGGAATGGTGTTATGTCTGACATTGCCACAGGAATAGGTACCCTTGGGGGTAGCACAAAATCTTCAAAGGGTGCAGGTGCTTTTGGAACTCCAAATTCAACCTCAATTGGCCCGGGCGCCTTTGCAGAAGGAGGCGCTTCAAATTCGAGAGGTATAGACATGTTTACTTCATCGTCCCTGGAGGGCTAATTCTGCACAACAATTGGGCTATGTGTAACCGCTGGTTTCTTTGGTTCATCACCTTCAGCAATCAAACCTATCGACCCTTTGGGGTCCCAATCATTTTCGATCTCGATCATGTGAATGTTCCCACCTTTGTGGTCAGGCAGAGGGTTGTTGCGAACATTAGGATCACGCTCCTTTGCTACGATGACCTTATTGTTGATCAGGGTTTGAATCTTGTCCTTAAATGAGCGGCACTCGTCGAGGGTGTGTCCCTTCATGCCAGAATGGTACGCACAGGTCTTATTAGGGTTGACCCACTGGGAAGGATTCTCTAGAGTTATGGGTGGGATAGGGGTGACGTAACCAGCAGTTTTAAGTCTCTCGTACAGCTGATCAATTGGTTCAGTGATGGCCATGTATTGTCTGGGAGGTCTGCGATCGAAATTTGGCCTCGGTCTGGGGAAATTTGGCGGGTGGGAGGTGATTGGTAATGAGAGGGTTGAGCATTATAAGCTTGGTAGACAAGTGCTGGTTGAGATTATCTGGGTGAGGTGGGTTGATATGTGAGAGGTGGAGATGATTGGTAGACGGGAGGTGGATTTGGATAGGAGGGTGCGGGTGTTTGGTAATTCGGGATAGGCTGATATGTAAGTGGAGGTGATGGGTAGGTGTGGTATTTTAGTGGTGATTTGGCTCCCTGTGCGACCATTACTGCACTCACATCTTTCTTCTTGGACGTGCCACCATTTTGTAAAGCCTTATTGGTGGCCTGTAATGCTTCAAGATTAGTAACCATACCATTCTTAATGCCTTCTTCGATTCTTTCTCCCAGTTTGATGATATCGGAGAACTTCTATCCCTCGATTAGCATCAACCTCTTGTAATATTGGGGATCTTGAGCCCGGACGAAGAACCTGTTCATCTGTTCTTCTTCTAGGGCGGCCTGACCTTTGCAGCTTCTGACCTCCAACGAGTAGCATACTTGCGGAATGTTTCGGTAGATTTCTTCTTCAAATTCTGGATGTAGAATACATCCGGTGCATTCTCTGTATTGAATCGGAATCTATCCATGAAATCTGAGGCCATGCCTACCCAGCTTGTCCATTTCTTAGGGTCCTGGCTGATGTACCAGGATAAAGAATCCCCCTTCAGACTTCTCATGAAGAGCTTCATACGGATCTTCTCATCCTTTCCGACTCCGACCAGCTTATCGCAATATGTCCTCAGGTGGACCCTGGGATCTCCTGTTCCATCGAACATTTCAAACTTGGGAGGTTTGTACCCCTCCGGAAGTTCAACATCTGGCTGAATGCAGAGGTCTTCATAATTTAACCCCTCGATACCTTTGTTACCTTCCACGCCCTGAACTCGGCTGGTCAATTTCTTGAGTTCTGCTGCTAAGTTCCTGATAAGGGAGTCTTTGTCATCAGACTCAGGTGCACTTGAGATTGGTTGAGTATAATGGGGTACAGTATCCACGTAAATAGGAGTGTTGTGGAGATGGTCATTTGTGGTGTTCAGTGGCTCGGGAATGAGTAGTGGAGTGTTGTTCGGAGTGTGGCATGCGTTGCAGTGTTGGGTATGAGTGGGTTATATCTGTAGTTGTGGGGTGTTTTGTGGAGGTGCGGGATTCTGGGTGTTGACATCAGGAGCGGTGAGAGAAAATGACAGGTTCGCCAAGTTCCGAACCTGCTCCAGTTCTTCTTGGAACTTTAATAATTTTTGCTCAAGTTGGGTAGCAGTTTCTTAGCAACCGGGCACCCTGAGGAACCTCAATTTCCTTTCTGGCACTCGGATCTCCCATTCTGCCTTTGTTCTTGTTCCGGATAGGACTCGGAGGAGGAGGAGGTGGAGGGCCCTTGGATCTTGTGGAGTATGATGATGATGCCAGAATACACGACTAACCTTTGGGGAGGGAA
>NW_017672240.1:183764-201846 GCF_001879085.1 Nicotiana attenuata | reverse complement strand
TCAAACACTTACCTCGAAGGTTTACGGCCAACTCAATCCTTAAGCAATGCCTTTCCTTTCGAATTTAGCTCCAATTCAATCGTATCTATACACAATTGATTTAATATCATCAATAATACTCAACAATCCAACCCAAATGCCTAAATATAATTTTCCCAACATTCTGCCCAAAATTTGCAAAACCGACCCCGGACCCGCTTGGTCAAAACACGAGGTTCGAACCAAAATAAATTCACCCATAACCCCACGAGTTCAAATATATAGTTTGTTTCAAGATTCGACCCCAAATTGGGGTTGAATCGCCCAAAATTCCCAAAACCCTAGTTCTACCCAAAACCCCCATTTTCTACCTTGAATTTCATGATTTAGGGCTAGGGATTTGATAGATGATGATAGGAAATGAAGAAGATGAGTTAAATGATACTTACCCAAGGAACTTTGATGAAGGTTAGCTCTAAAATTCGCCTAAGAGCTGTGGAGAAGACAAGGTTTGAGACAAATGGGTAAAAATCCCGTAATATCTACTGTTTTGAACTTAAAAATACGCTGGGTAAAATTGTTCATCGCGTAAAAGAAACAAAAGAAACAAGTCAGTTTCGAATAAAGGCATTAAATAAAAGCAATAAAAGAGAACAATAAAGTCACATATAACATGAAATGGTAAAAGCCTAAAGAGTCCCCAGCAGAGTGCCATGCTGTCGACGCCCCCTTTTTCCCAAGAAATCGGGTTTACGACATTTTTTGGAAAATTCAACTCTATTCCCGTTTGGGAATTGGGTTTTGGAATTGAAGAGTCGCCACCTAATGATTATAGTGCATTAGGACACTTTAAAAGAATTTGAGATAAAGAACCAAAGTTTAGGTAAGGGCTAGAAATTATCTCGAGGTGAAGGTGTTAGGCACCCCTCAAGATCCACTAGTGTGGTTCCCGGCCATGTTACAATTGTGACTTTAAATAACAAGTAAGCAGATAGAGGTCTCAAATAGAAGGGGATTGACACATAATGTTGCAAGTGAATTGAAAGTTTGGAGAAAATAAAGAAAGCAGAAATTTTGAGGAAATGGTTTAAACAATTCTAAAAATAAACATAAACAAGTAAACGGAAAGGGGGCCCTAGGTTTATAAATAATATGGATCACATCAATGCAATACCCGACAATCACTCCTCAGAAGAGGGGCTGCACGTGGTATTAGCGCACCGGTCATCATGTCCATATCTACCCTTCCCACCCCATTAAGGTATTAAAGCGCGGAATGTCTCGTTACTTATTGCATGCTAGTACCCGTCCCAATCCTATCAGTCCCGGAGGCATTTGGACTAACTAGTCCTAATGGGAGAGGGGTTTGGGGCCTTTTGGAGAGTTTTCAAAGGACAAAATACTAAGGCGTCAATCAAAACACATAATGCAAGTAAAGGGGAAAGCAAATAAGCAAGTAGGGCTCACATAAGCCTCATAAAATCAGATAAAGCCATAGAGTTTAGCATGTCTTGCACGTACTGGTTTAGTCTTAAATTAAATTAAAGCGATAAGCGGACTGGTTCAATACATATTTTTTGGACAGGAAGTCTACATTAAGCTTACTCGAATGCAGTTGTCTAAGACTGATCCAGTTGATTAGTGAAACCTTTTTTGTCTATGTGTTGGATAGAACTACTGATTTTAAAACACAAGCTGATTTTAAAAGAAAATTTCAGAGTAACAAAGAGTTTCAGAAAAGGGTACGTGGTTTAACAACTAAACGAGTTCCAAAATGCAGATCGGTTGGGAAATGTTTACCAGAGTTCATGCGAGTAGGTTTAGAAAGAAAAGTCGTTTGTTTTAGTAAAATCAACACTGTTTTGAATAAGTGAGACAATTTTTGGTTTCGAAATCCCTATAGGCATGCTTTCTATGCGTGATACCTTTTTAAAATACTAATGGAAGCCTTGTAAACCAAGATATCTACATATGTCATTTTATTATTAAACCTATCTGTTTGCCTAATGATGCTATTATATGCAGAGATGCAAACCCCTATAGGCATGGTATCTACATGCGCAGTTGCATAATTCAGAAGTTAAATCCTATAGATATGCTTTCTACGTATGAAATTGCACAAATTAGAGACAAAATCCTATTGGCATATTTTCTGCCCTTTATGCATAAAAGTAACCCTCCCTTTTTCACTAAATCCCCATGAGTTTATACAAATCATTACAGACCAGTAGAGCAAGACTGAAACTAAAAGTACATCAGAAGCTATCAGCTACATCCGAGCAGCCTAATTCAGACTTAATGTCTAATAATATGAGATTGAACCACTTCCGAGATCAAGGATTTCCAGAGCCTTCTCTTATCTAGGGTGTTTCAGAGATCCAAGGAGTTTCAGGAACCCCAGGCAGTGCTTACACCCAAGATATTAATCAGAATGAGTTATAGTGCAGTGTGGAAGAGCCAACCCTTAGGTGTCCAAGTTCAGAGGGAGCTCAGGGTTCCCAAAGCAAGGCTCACAAGAGAGGGGCAGAACTTAAATTCTAAGAATGAGTGCAAGTGCAATAGAGAGGGGGGGAGAATGCCAAGGCAGACTGGTGGTCGTACCTAACCATGAGGTAGGCTGGCACACCTCTGACCAAGCCTGTTCAGCCAGCAAATAAGAGCACAGACCTATTGAAGGTCAGACTATGGTCTAGACAGTAATTAGGACACTGCTAGACCAAGGTCTTAAGCTCAAGATACATATAAAGGGGAAAGGGGAATGGGATTGAAAGAGTTTAGGACTCAGGGAGTCCAGTCCATATACATGAACAACAATGTCAAGTGTTGTCATGTTTCTGAACCATAACTCAACATACAAAGGGATTGGGGGGTAGGGATTCATGTAGGAGCATAGCAAAGAGACAAACCAACTTGCAAAATTTACATTATGGAAGCAGTAAACCCAATAAAGAATGAACTGGAGAATAAACACATAGGGGAGGGCAGAAATTAAACAAAGGTAACATACCAGTTGCAGAAGAAGCAAGCAAAGAGAAGCAGGATACTTTCAAACCAAGCCACAATCAAAAGAACCTTAAGCTTATCAGTACAGAGAACTCGAATACTTTTTAAAGAAAATCTGAGTGTATTTTGAGAGAAGAAGTGATGACTAGTTCCTATTCCCACTCCCTTGAAAGGGAAGAAGTACAGGTATTTATAGTTTTGAAAACGAGTAGAAAACAAGGAAACAAATACAGTTTCAACACAAACATGGAAATAATCACAGTCAAAATCAATTAACACAAGTTTTCCCTTTAATCAAGGGATTACTTCTTAACGGGCACTTCACAGGATTAATATAAGGAAAGAAAATCAATTTTTAAGCAGAATGATTGTTGCCATAAAAGGAGCGGTAAAACCATATAGTAGGGGATTAAGTCTAAATACAGGGGTGTACTTATTTTGGAAAGGATATGGTGAGGCCAAACAAAGAAGGAGAATCAATTAACCCTTAACGGGCGAGTAAAAAATCAGAACTGCACAAGGAAATTTTTTGAAAATCAATCACGAATTTGAAAATGAATCACAGAAGGGACTCAGTACATAAATGAGGTGTACAAGTAATAGACATGTGAGGCCAATCTATGGCAAGGAGAGGTAGCATACAGTAATAGCATAATAGTCATGTAGGTCAAATTTCGTTGGCTTAGTAAGAGAGAAAAGATCAGAAGCATGCAAAAGGTTAGGTGAAAACCTTTCTGAAAACATAATCGAGTTTGACAGATAGAAAGAAAGCAGAATCAAAAGAATCACACAAAGAGATGCTGAAACCTTCAAATAAAGTAGAACAATTTCAAATAGGAGAATCGCACAAGTAAACTTCAGGAACTTGAGTAAACCCTGAAGAAACTAGGGTTTTTCGAAATCAATCGAGTTTAGAGGCGATAAACAAGTAAAACAAACAAAGAGTCTCAGAAGCTCGAATAAACCCCCAAAATTAGGGTTTTCGACACAAATCAGGTGCAAACAAAGTTAATCAAACAGATAGACTCAGAAACTCAAACAAATCTCCAAAAATTAGGTTTTCAACACCAATCAAACTTAGAGATGATAAACAAATGAATCAAACAAAATATTAACAAACAGACTCAGAATCCCTAGTTTGAAATCAAAAGATTTTAAAAGGAAAATCGGGGAAAACGTTTAAAATATCACATATAGCACAGATCGAGCACAGATCCGAACAAATAAATGAAAAAGAACCTCGAATAGGCTAGGGTTTTTGAGAACCCTAGAAACGAGAAAGGCTTGGAAGAGACAAGATCAGATCCAGAGTCGATAAGGTCGGAATCAGGCTCAGGAGGCTAAGACACGCCGGAGCAAGGTCGGAGATGGCTGGAAACTTCGAATCGATGAAGGTCTGAGCGAAGACCTTCGAGGTCTGGCCTCAAACCTTCAGGTATCAAGCACTTGAGAGCAGTAGGGGTGAGAATAGATCGTCCATGGTTAGAACAGCCATAGATTCCAGTGGATTTGGGGTTGGAGGTGGCAGAGAGCGATTAGGGTTTCGAGAGAGCTCGAGAGCGTTTGAGAGAAGAGAGGAGTTAGAGGCGGCGCTTCTGAATGAATGGGGTAGGGTTTAGGGGTCGTTTGGAATTAAAAAGGAAATAAGAGATCTGGGTCGTTGATCAAAATGATCAATGGCTTAGATTTTAAAAAGAAAACGGGCGGGTTTGGGCGATTGGATCGAGTAATCGGGTTTAAATTGATTTGGGGGTTGGGATTGGGTTGAATTGGGGTGCAAATTGGGCTATAATTGAAATGAAATTGAGGCCAGATTTTAAATAGCCACTTTTCCCCCGTTTTATTTTATAAAAATAGCAATGATGGTTTTAAAAATAAATTAAAAATACTGAGTATATTACATAAATATTAACTTAAAAATACTGGAACTAATTTTGTAATTATAAAAATGCTATTAATCACAAAACAGGCTACAATTGCAATTATATGCAATTTAGCTTTAAAAATACCAAATAAATTTATAAAAATATGCAAAAATTACCTTAATTATATTTTGGTGAAAATGTGAGAATAAAAATGAATTATTCGCCAAAATGATAATTTTGGGAATAATTATTGGATTTTGTTGTATTAAAATCGGCATTTAATTGGTTTAAAAATCATTAAAAATGCCAGAACTCTTGGGTGTGCTTATATATGCACATATATGCTATTTTGGAACTATTTTGAGTATAAAATTACTAGGAAAAAATTGGTATCAACAGGGGACATACTCCCTCGTGAACATATATGAAAACTGAGCTCGAGTCTGGGAAGTTGCCTCATCCGGACTGTCTAACTCATAAGCACGCCACCACTGATAGGCGGCTCCTCGAAGCTAGAAAGTAGTAAAGGAAACCCCCACTCGATCCTGATATGCCCATAGTGCGGAGAATACGGTAGCACTCCTCCAGAAATCCCAAGGCATCCTCTGATGCTAACCCACTGAATACAGGAGGATCATATTTCTTGAACCTCTCAAGTCTCCGCTACTCATCCTCTGAAGTCGCTGCCCTGTCCTCGGGCTGAACTGGCACTGCAGGCGGCGTAGGAATAACCCTTGGGACCTGATCAACATGTACTCGCTGCTCGGGAGTGCAGGCGGCGGGAGTCTGCGCTCCTCCCCCGGCCTGGGATGTGGCTGCAGCAAGGGGAAGCAACCCTGCCTGAGCCAAAGTGGTGTACATGCTCATAAACTGTGCCAAAGTCTCCTGGAGTGCTGGAGTAGTAGTGGCAGATGTATCAGGTGTCTGGACTCCGGCTGGTACTGCTGGTGGTACCTCGACGGCAGCTTGCGCGGGTGCTCTGGCTGCACCACGAGCGCGTCCTCGGCCTCTACCCTGGCCCCGGCCTCTGCGGTTCCAGTAGGGGGCACGGGTGCCTGGTCATCTCGAGTAGCACGTGTCCTCACCATCTGTGAGAGAATAGAAAGACAGAAGTTTAGAATTGGGATATCAAAAATCTCGCACGATAAGGAACTCAAATGAAGTGAAATTTTTTTCCTAACAGTTACATAGCCTCTCGTAGATAAGTACAGACGTCTCCGTACCGATCAGCGAGACTCTAATAAACCGGTTTGTGATCCATGACTCCTATGAACCTAGAGCTCTGATACCAACTTGTCACGACCCCAATTCGCCCTCCGTGAACTATCGTGACAGCACCTAGTCACTACGACTAGGTAAGCCTAACAATGCGAAAAATAAACTAAACTTGCGGAATAAATAGTCAAAAGCCAAAAATAACTGAAGCAAACAATATTTAAATGTCGCTCGGCATATACACACAACTTCTCAGAATCTAATACACTATCCCAAAACCCGAAAACTCACGGATCCACAAGTTGTGATAACACTACATAGCTCTAATCTCCAAATGTCTAACAATAACAGAATGTACAGAAGGGCTAAGTACAAAAAGCAGGAATAGAAGAGACTCCTCGATCTGCGGACGCGGCAGATATACCTCGAAGTCCCGTAGAATCGCCTCGCCTCAAGAATGGTAAGCCTGAGTAGAAATACCTGGATCTGCACATGAAAAACATGCGCAGGAAGGGCATGAGTACACCACAGCGGTACTCAATAAGTGCCAAGCCTAACCTCGGTTGGGTAGTGACAAGGAAAGTCAGGGCCCTACTGAGGTTAAATAAGATATAAGGTTTAATAATGTGAAATAACAGTGTAAATAAATAACACAAGATATAAAGGACAGTAAAAACTATCACAGAGGCAAGTAAACACAGTAAAAGGCCACAACTCAGCTCCAAGATAACAACCGGGGATCTCCCAGGATACCGTCCTGTAGTCCCCAAATATAAATATCATCTCCAGTGGATCTCCCGGGTGCAGTCCCGTAGTCCAACGCATAAATGTACACAGGGATTTCCCGAAATACAATTCCGTAGTCCCTATGTAAACATACAGGGGAGCTCCCAGGATACCGTCCCGTAGTCCCAAAGTAAAAGTGCAAGGGAATCTCCCGGAATACCGTTCCGTAGTCCCAAAGTAAATAAACAGCAATGACAAGAATTCAATCCAATCAATTTCATATCAAAGTGAAGCAGGTAATCCTAACCTAGCATGATTCACGTAATACAATTAAGGCAGTTAAGGTAAATAGAGCAATTTAGTCAAGTAGACATGTTTTCTAAGCTACAGCAGGTTTAATGTCCAAACAGTGTAAGCAAGAAAAGGAAGAACACAATTCAAGGCTATTTTTAAAGAAAAACTGGATTTCCAATGATTAGCTCAAGTACGCGCTCGTCACCTCACGTACGAGGCATTTCAATTACAACAAATATCAATCCTAAGGGGAAAGGTCCCCCACACAAGGTTAGACAAGCCACTTACCTCGAACAAGTGCAAGTCAACCCGAAACCACACCTTTGCCACGAGTATCCGACTTCTAATGGCCCAAATCCCAATGGACTCCTCTGAAAATCCCTCTTAAAAAATGCTCCAAAAGCTTCTACCCGTTTGCAAAGAGGTGAAAAATGACTAAATTTTGCGAAGGCATGTATTTATGTTCTGCCCAGCGATTTCTGCATTTGCGGGCCCTGGGACCGCAGGTACCGCACCTGCGGTCCCGCTTCTATGGAGTCTTAGTCGCATCTGCGACATTCATTAAAGTAACAGCTTCCGCATCTGCGGACCTCTAAACGCAGGAGCGGTTCCGCTTCTACGGAAATTTCACCGCATCCGCGATTCCTGAGGAAAAAATCCCAATTTTGCTTCTGTGGCCCTCTACGCCGCTTCTGCGGCTCCCAGACCGCAGATGCGAAAATACCAGAAGAACAGCTGTTGCACAACTTCAACTCCAAAATTTCCTCCGTTAACCATCCGAATTCATCCCGAGGCCCTCGGGACCTCAACCAAAGGCATCAACATATCCTAAGACCTTATTCAAACTTGTACCAATCTTCAAAACACTCCAAACAACATCAAAATAACCAAAACACATCAGATTTAAGCCTAAGTTTCTAAAATCATCCGAATTACTCTTTTGATCAAAAACCCAACCAAACCGCATCCGAATGACCTGAAATTTTGCACACACATCCCAAATGACACAACGGAACTACTGCAACTCTCTAAATTCCATTCCGACCCTCGGATCAAAAACTCACTATCGAACCGGAAACTTCAAAATTCGACCTTTCGGCATTTCAAGCCTAAATTAGCTACGAACCTCCAAAACACAATCCGAAAACGCCCCTAATCCCGAAATCACCTAACGGAGCTGACGGAACAATCGGATTTCTATTCCGAGACCGTCTTCACACTGTTCCAACTACGGTTAACTTTCCAACACTTAAGCTCTCATTTAGGGACTAAGTGTCCCAAAACTCTCCGAAACTCAAAACTGAACATCCCGGCAAATCGAAAAAGCAGAAATAAACTTGGTGGAAGCAGTTAATAGGGGATCGGGGAGTACATTCCAAAAACGACCGGCTGGGTCGTTACATGCATTATGATCAATATGGCAGGATCATCATAGTCCTTGAGGGTGATGGGTAAGAGTTATTTGTTATTTTTACATTTATTGTTTTGTACAGTTTGTACTAAGATATTAATGTGTTTTTTTATTAAATTGCAGGTTCATCCCGAGTAATATTACTACGAGGATAATCACCAAAGCCACCAGAAAGCTTTATGATGGCCCTTATGCGACTTGGAGTGAATTCCCATTCTCGCTGAAGGAGCGAATTTTAAATCAATTTAAGGTATAAATGTTCTTTTAAGCAGTATAATTATTTATATTTATGATATTTCCATATAATATTTAACTTTTGAAATACAGAGCAAGTGTGTATGGGAACACCGCTATAGCACGGAAGTGGCTGCAAATTTTTATCACAAAGCTCGCAAGCGGTTGTCGCATAGTTTCTCCAAAGCTAGAAAGTTGAACTAGAAGCCTGACTGGTTGCTTAAGAATTTACGGGAGGATTTGCAAAGGCAATGGCTTACCGCAAAGTTCTTAGAGAAGAGCGAAAAAGGAAAGAAAGCTCGTGCATCTGAGAAGGGATGATCCTTGCACACTCGAGGTGCTATCAGCCTAGGGACAATAAAAAGAAGATTGGTACGTAATTGCTTAATTTATTTTAATTTTCAAAGTATATGTATTCTGTTTATTAACTAAAATTTATGAGTTTTCAGGAAAAGAAGTTGCAGCGTCCAATGAACCAAGATGAGCTATTCAAGGAGACTAATATTGTAAAGAAGAAGAAAGAGATGGATCAAGAAAGGTGGGTCGAGGGACGAGCCTCGACTGTACATGTAAGTTTTCACTTTTCATTAAGTATTTTGATTTACTTTTATATAAATTTTGAAATACTACTTCAATGTAATTTTTCTTATAGCGTTGCTTCACAACTGACGTGGAGGAATTCATACGCAGTCAGCCACCTAATGAGTCGGGCGAGCCAATCCAACCTTCGGACGAGGATGTTGAAAGAATGTGGAAGGAGCCTGCTGGCGGTCCAAAATGGGGGAGGGTATACGGGCTTCCTACTAAGAAATTCCATCGCATAAGTGTGGAATGCAAGGAATAGGAACTTCCTCGCAAGGCGAGCAACTTGATGGGGAGAGCCTCTCCGCTATGCGAGAGACTGTGACAAAGCTAACATCCGAGCTAGAAGCGGCCAAGGAAAGAGAAAAGCTTAGAGATACTCAGTACATTGGCATGCAAGCTCAGTACCGGGGCATGCAAGAGGAGCTCAAATCTCTCCTAGCTTCTGGAGCTTTTCCGATTCCCCGGTATCGTGAGTCATCGCCAGAGGCTCGACTTGAACGTGAGCGTTCCATCCATCCTCCACGTGCTCGTTCCTCCCGTCCTCCTCGTGATCGTTCTTCCCGTCCTCGACAAGTAGACCCTTCTGTATACCATCTTGTTGATGAAAGTTCATCAGACGGTGATGATAAATGATGTTGTACAAAACACTCCTTGACTTTTATATACTTTTAACTAGACAAATAGAACCAATTTTGAACTAGGTGTAATAAGCGTTAACTTAGTATAATTTGTTAGTTCTATTGAACTTTAATTTTTTGGTTTAAATGTGTTTTTTGAATTGTGTTGTTGTTGTTGTTGTGTTGTTGTTGTTGTTGTGGTGGTGGTGGTGGTGGTGGTAGTGTTGTTGGGTTGTTGTGGAGATTTTGGTATTGAAATGGTAGTTTACAATTGAATTATATTGTTATTTAGGGATTTTGGTATGCTGGCAGTTGGTGTAGCTGCCAAAACAGGCAGTTTCTACCAAAATTATACCCACAAAAGCGACCAACTTTAGTCGCTTTTCTATTTAAAAAAAAATTCTGGGCAATAGCGACCAAGGTTGGTAGCTAATTAGCCCAGATTTTTTAAAAAGCGGCCAACTTTGATCGCTATTCTATTAAAAAAAATCTGGAAATTAGCGACCAATTTTGGTCGCTTATGTCTAAAAAAAATTAAATTCTTGAAATTAGCGACCAATTTTGGTCGCTTATGTTTAAATAAATTGTAAAAAGAAAGCGACCAACATTGGTCGCTATTTTCCAGATTTTAAAATATAATATTTGGTTCACAGACCAAAGTTGGTCGCTATATTTGGAATAATAATAATTAAAAAAACGTAATTTAAATATAGAGACCAACTTTGATCGCTAAATTTATAATATTAAAATACTAAAGCGACCAAAGTTGGTCGTTATATTGTTTACCGGAGTATTTGGTCATTTTACCTTAGAGACCAAAGTTGGTCGCTAATTAACGATCAACTTTGGTCTCTAAGGTAAAGGGAGCATCAAAATAGAGACCAAGCCAGTTTGAACGTTTTTTGGTCGCTTTGTGACTTGTAAGCAACCAACTTTGGTCGCTTTTTGTGGTCGCTTTTTTCCGGATTTCTAGTAGTGTCAAAATTGAAACGTTGTTATATCTCCAATTTTCTCTCTCGAACTCCGCAAAATTTTATCTCTAAATCCTGCAGACAGGGTGCAGAAGTATTGTATGAGTACACCCGCATAGTACTCAGTAAGTATCCACGACTACCCCCAAATAAAGTATTGGCGAGGGTTTTGTCAATATACTCTCTTATCAACCTGTGTAGTTCATTTATATATATCGCAACAATAGAGAAAGTTCAGAGAGGCAACACAATAAGTTAATCACAGTCAAAGTATATAACAGTATCACAGATGGAGCATATAAAGGGATGCTCCCTATCCCGACTAAGCAAGTCTCAGGCATGTACAAATGCATCAAAATCGTATATATAATGATACGCACCATCTAAGCATGTAATATGATGCATGATTTCTTAACAAATAACCCAATGCATGTGTGAAATAAATCGAAAGAGCATATATCTAATGTTATGCACCAATCATCATTTAAATAAGAGTCTATGAATGCGTATGCTTGATAAAGACTCGAACTTTAATTCAAATGGTATCCTCAAAGCGTCCAACAAACTAAAAAGTCATCATTTTCTTACAAACCTGCACATACACTGCTCAAGGTAACATGGGTGATCGAGTGACCCATGAGGGGGATTCATATCCATGCGCAAATAGGAACACAAATCTTATATGCCCTAGAAGAACATGATGTAACATAGGGGTGTGCATTCGAATCGGTTTATCGATAAATCAAATCGATTATTTGTTATCGGTTTATCGATATCGGTTTATCGATTTATTGATTTCGATTTCGAAATTTTCCTTATCGAGTTATCGATTTTGATTTTGATTTTGTCCTCTTCGGTTATCGGTTTATCGATAAATCGATAAGATATACTAAAGACAATAAATATATATATATATATATATATATATATATATATATCTATATACTATATATATTATATATACTATATATATATTAATATATATATATATAGATAGATATTACCCTTATTCTATAGTACCCTTTCCTTTACCCTAAGTCCCTAAACCTATTATTTCCTCTACTATATTTAAGGAATAATCTTATTTAAAGCTCAAGGGAATGAAGTTCAAATTAATGGAAAACAGAATTAGCCGTGATGATGTATTTTTTTATACCGTTGGAGTGTTAGTGGCATACATTTGATCCCTTACTTTAGTTTCGCTGCATGTGCTTGTTGACACAATTTTTATGTTATAAACGGTGTTCGTCTTATTTTAGCTTCTTTTGTCCATATTAGTTAGGCGTGTTTATAGCGATATACTTTCCGCAGAATCCCGCAAATTTTCTTATTGGTGTAATCGATAAGCCCCAAAAATCGAAAAATCGAAATCGAAAAAATCGAAACCTTATTGAAACAATAACGATAAGCATATGTACAAATCGATAATCGATAAGTAATTATCGATAAGGGTCAAAATCGAATCGATAAACCAAATGCACGCCCCTATTGTAACATGCCCAACTAATACCTAAATAGCAATGTATGTTCACACGCCTTGCAGGAGCATGACATAACATGTCATAACTGATATCTCAATTGGAACATAAATCCGTAAAACTTAACTACATGGCCCGAAAAACATGCACAATATAATCTGCACGGACAACACAACATGCCAAAACGACATCTATATATGAACCTCATGCAAATGAAGATGCATATGTTTAGTACATGACTATCAAGAAAGCATGTATGTTTACCGTGAAAATGGTAACAACAATTAAATTTGTAAATGGAATTCTAAAAATATGTGATCTATTCCCGAGCTAGTTTGAAAGGGTGATTAGTGCTAAATGTGGAGTAAAAACAGTAAACATCGAGCTAGCCAAAAACAAAAATCGAACCAGTGAGGGACGTTCCCGGGCTTAGGACAAGCCAGTAGATACCTCGGGGCCAGGTCTCGAGCCTACCTCGGGCCTGTCAAAGATAACCTTATCGAAGATAACCTTATCCAAAATAATCGGGAAGGGGATAACAGATACGTATATGCGTATAAGGCTTTAAACCGTCAATCTTGATCTAAACGACGAAGAACGAATGAAGAACAATAAAATGTTAGGGCGTCCTCGGGGTCGAAGAACACTGATAATTTAAAAGAAAGAGAGAGAGAGAGAGAGAGAGAGAGAGAGAGAGAGAGAGAGAGATTATTGCTTATTGGAGAAGTGGAGAAACATCAGTCCATTACAAGGTGAGGCGAGTCCCCCTTATATAGGCGAGAGGACTCGGTAAAATATGCATATATTATTTATAAGAGTAGAAAGATGGGACGGCCTATTACTCGTCATCTCGGTAGGGTACAGATAGACCGACCCTGTCAGGCATAGCTATTTTGCTCCGTAGTCATCTTCTCCTGCCCTGACCTCGGGCCCTGCTTCCTTTGATTCAGACCTTGATGAGTTCGGAGGTCGAGGACTCGATCATATCCTTCTATCCTCGGGGTCTCGAGGGAGGCTTCCCAAATTTCCTTGATAGCGAAAATCAAGTCTTCTTATTTTTACCGCGTACAGATAGTCTCCTCAAGCTCCTTTTGGCGACGCTATATTGACGATTCAAATTGGGGCGCGCTCTTCCGTAATCGATGGCGTGTCCCACAGGTCTTTACTTGATGTCCTGTCGCCTCCGCTCCTCGAGAAAAAAGTGTTGCCGTTGGTTCATTTTTTCAAGGACGTAGTAATTACACCCGTCGATCAGTCTTTCAGGGCATTGATGACCGTGTCGTTTTCTCCCTATAAATGAAGGTGTTTTGTGGTATTGCATATTTTTATCTCGACACTTCTGTTGATACGTTTTGCTTCTTCCTTCCCATCGTCTTTTTTTTTTGTCTTTGAGTATCATGGTGGGAACCTTCCATCTTGAAGCTGTTTGGAGGGGATCCTCCGGGCCATGTCAAAGCCTTCTGTCGGGGTCTACATTCATCGAACGTAAACATGTACATCGGTCGCTGCTTCTACCGTCGGCTCGAGATGGCGATGGATGGAGAGTCGATTTCACCTTTGCTTAGATGATTGTTCGGATTATGCACCGCTACTCACTCTTCTACTTGGGCCCGGTGTGGCACTTCATTCCTAGGGATCTTCTTACCCAAAGGATGGAGTGGAACCGCCGGCTGTTGAGACGGGGGCCCGTCGAATCTTCATGCATTGGCTCTGGCGGGCCATGTCTCTTTTCTCTGCCTCCTCCGCATCCCCTTCTTTTCCTTCCCTACATCTTCCCTGACGGAGATCTCTTAGGGGATTGAGCTGGGAACTTATGGGAGGTGGAGGTCGAAGGATTTGCCCTCGAGGATGCGTGCTCGAGGGTGGGGCGCCCGGGTATGCTGATACTGGAGATGAACTCTCGAAGGCGGGCCGGGCGCCCAGGTTTCATCATATGTACATCGTTCTGCTCCTCAGACTTAGGCGTAGGTTCTTGTAAGCTCTTGTACCTTGTGCGTAATGGCCCTCCGGGGCTTTGTAATCGAACGTTGTGACCCCTCGGAGGTTCTTGTACTTTGTAAACTTCATGAATGAGAAATGAACTTTGTTGATCTCTGCTTTCGAATTTGCTTTATATTCTCACACTTTCATGCCCTTTCGGGATCTTCAAATGTATTCCTTTGTGTTGTTGATTGTTGATATTAATCTTGGGCGTGAGTGTTGGCTTTGATTTCACACCGATTGACATGGGCTTTTTCGGTCCTACTGTCGTCCTTCGGGACAATTTCGGGTCGATCCGACAGGTTGGTCCTTATAAGCGTCTCTCGAGTTATTCGGAGATCACTCGTTGAATTCCGGGGCCTCCGGGGGCACCACTCCGGATGTAGGCCGTCATCGGGTACCTCGGAGACCTTGTTGATCTGGGCATAGATGGTCCCTTTGGGCCGCGTGAGATAGATCTTTGCTTCTCCTCTGGCGCTTGTTTGCTTTCATGCCCTTCGGGATTTTAAAATGCCTTCTATTGCCGTTGTAGTTTGGCGCGATAGCCTGTTTTGGTCCCCAGCTGATGGGCAAGGCTCTTTCCTGCTTTCTTTTTTGTCGTTCATTTGGCTTGATGCGGGATCGACCGGATAGGGTCGAGCTGTCGGGGCCTGTTGGTTTGTTTGGAGATCTTGCATCAAATATTGGGGCCTTTGGGAACGATACCCCGGATGAAGGTCATCCCTGAGCGCCTCGGCGAGTCTTGTTGATTTCAATGTGGACAGTTCTTTAAAAGAGTGTAAGGTTGGCTCCCGTTCGAGGAGTTTGCCTATGTGCAGGGCGCTTCCTCGGGGCCTTGTTGAGTTTTGGAGATCGGAGCTTCCCGGGTTTTCTCCTCTGGAGAAGGAATCGCGACCCCGGGCGCGCACCTCGTGTATGGCATTAGCGCCATGGAGCTCATTGCGGCCCTGCTTCTTGGCGGGCGGAGGTTCCAAATGTGAAACGCTGCCTGGAGCTTGGAGATAATTCGTATGAATCCTTGAGCTTGATTGTCTATTGGAGGATGTTTCCTGGGTCGGGTATTGACCCGTCGATCCGTATCGAGGCCATTGGCTTCCGGGAGCTTTCATCTGGCAGGTGACCTTGCCATTGTCTTTTGTATATAAGAGGTGTAGCTTCGGCCTCTTTGTAAGACTTCGCTATTTTTGGGCAGCTGTTCTTCCGTCTCGACATTGGGCTCCCTATGTCTGCGCTTCTTTGCTTTATTTTGTTAGTTTTGCTTCAGTTATGGCGACCACTTCGGACCCGTTGAGGCAAAAGGCTGGGAATGCCGTTCCCGGTGTTGGAGAGTCGAAGGGCTTCGCTCTGGAGACGGCGTCCTTGATGAGAGAGGAATACCTGGAGATGGCGAGGCGATACTGCGGGTGGAGTGAGGGGATGACACTGTGGGTGCTTTCCCCCCGTGAAGGCTTCACGGACTCCGGTGATGGGTTTTTGAGCGTGTACTTATACCCTTTTGCATTTGGCCCTCTCGATAAGGTTGTGCTCGACTTTTGCTTGAAGTATCGGGTTACCTTGGCGCAAATTCCTCCGTCACTATGGCGGACGGTGCTGACGATGAGATTTTTCGCGGAGAAGGCTGGACTTGAGTTCACGCTTGATAATCTCATTAGGCTGTATCGGCCTTTCCACCATCGAGGACTGCTAACCTTGAAGGATCGCTCGTCCACGCCCTTCGTTGTTGACGATGATGAAGGTGGAGATCGGGGGTGAGCCAGTTGGTTTATCCGAGTTAGGACGACTGATGTCATCCCCGTGGAGTTCCTACCGTTCCCCGAAGGGTGGAACTATGCGCGTAAGTGCGGCGTTTTGTCGTTCCTTCAATTTTTGTTTATAGCGAAAATCGGCCAAGTAATCAGTATTATTCCCTTTGTTGCAGCAACTTCGTGGGCGCCAGGCCAAGTTAACGATCTGCCCGGCTGGGTTCGGAGGCTGGTGACCCATTCGTCTTGCGATGAACGCAGGTGGCGAACTATGTCTCGCATCAGGTGGGGAGTGGGTCATCAAGGTATGTGCGGATGTAGCTTTTCCTTTCTGCCGCTGTGTTCCTGAGGCGGCATCTTTTCATCCCATCTGTGCTAGATGCTTTGTTTTTTGTAGATATCGGGCGGTTTCTCGAGGCGAGGCAGCGCTTCCCCGGAGAGGAGTTGGGGTCGTCGGCCTCTGAGCCGAGAGAGGTAGCAGCAAGAGGGTCTGAGACTCATCATGCGAAGGAGCTTCTAGTGGCGCTGGTCGGGCTCGTACTTCTGAGGACGGGGCACCACCCGAGTCGGTTGTCCCCGAGTTACCTGTTTCTCGGCGAGCGATTCCCTCGAGTGAGTATGTTGTGCCCGGAGCCTGTTCTTCCAGGGTCGCTGGAGCGGTATTATTAGGAGTGTGTTCCGATTTGGGGAAGACTTGCCATCTTCATTTTGCGGTGAGTTCGCGCATAATTCTCTCATACCCCGCGTCTTTCTCTCCTCATTAAATCTTTCCTGCGCAGGCTTGTGATAGGCTCAAGTCCGAGTTGCTTCGTCAAAAGGCCAAGTTCCAGAGGGTTCGGGATGAGGGAGAATCCCTTAAGCTTCTTTGCAAGGAAAAAGAAGTTGAGCTGCAGCATTGGCGATATAAAGCGTATCGGGACTCGAACTACGAGAGCTACGTGGTGGAGCAGGTAACTTCTCGCAGTGCGTTCTTCGCTTCCCTTTAATTTTCAAGGCTAACTTCTCCTTGCCGTGCTAGCTGCAAAAAAAGACAGAGGTCGTGGAGCACCTCAAGGGTGAGGTGAACCGTGTCAGGGCAGCCTGCGAGGAACTAAGGGGCCACGTGCATGCTCAAGCTTTCGAGGAGGCGAGTGCTTCATCCAAGATTCCTGCCTTCGAGGCCCAGCTCAACTTGTCCCGAAGTAACGCAAAGGTTCAAGCTAATATGATCGAGAAACTGGAGTCTGAACTCTTGAAGGTCAGGGGCGAGATAGTGGACGCCCGGGCGGAAGCGGCGCTGAGCCGAACCAGGGCGGATCAAGAGATGGAGATTTGCATAAAGGAGGCTGCTGATGCCCAATCCGAGTTGAGGCAAGCCCTTGATCGTGAGAAGAGGATCGAGGAATATGTTCGCTGCCGAACTCGGAGAGAAGTGTTCGAGGAGGTTGGAGCGAAAGGCTTTACCCTCCCGGAGGAATTGGCTCAAGTAAGGGCGGATGAGCGGGATCCTCGGTTACTCTTCACGGGTGTTGCATAGGACGATCTTGACGGGTTGCAGCCTCTTGGTACAAAGTATAGCTCCTACTATTTTGTATCTTGGCCTATGGCGCGCGCAGAGAGTGCCTTTTTTTTGTCGTTGCTCTTTATTGTGTAGATTGGTTTGTGGGATCGGTCCCTGAGCCGTGCTATGGCTCGGACTCTGATTGGCCTTCTGGCTTTTTCCCACCTTCATGGGCGGATGGTGATGACCCTATGTGCTCCTGGACCGAAGCGTTCTTGCGGGCGCGTGGCCTGGGGATTTGTCGCGACTGTTGATAGCGTCGTGAGGGCCATGCTTTTAGGCGTATAGTGATTGAATTGCCCTCGGGTTCAGTCTCCGAATCGCATTGCGATTCGAGCTATAATTGGCCTTTGATCCTTTCAGGGGTTCTGGCTGGTGATAGTGTTTTTCGTTTCTCGCCCTTGGGCGTTTGGCGACTTCCTGGGTCCAGTCTCCAAGTCGC